>NC_057935.1:72489075-72506575 GCF_018555375.3 Anguilla rostrata | reverse complement strand
AACCAACACACCTCTGTACATGGTATCTACCCACACCTGCGTTACATGTGGGTTACAGTCAACCACACACACCTTTCGTGTCATGTGGGTTATCATACCCAACGCACGCGAGCTACAGTGTGTGACTCTATCCTCAACCTAAACTTGTCTGCAGGTGCAGGCAGGTATGTGTGTTACAGGTACAGCTCAGTATGTGATACAGGTGTGTGTGGTACAGGTGCAGTACCTGGACGCTCTGTGCATGTAGTGCTGGCAGGTGTGTGTGGTGCAGGTGTGTGTGGTACAGGTGCAGTACCTGGACGCTCTGTGCATGTAGTGCTGGCAGGTGTGTGTGGTGCAGGTGTGTGTGGTACAGGTGCAGTACCTGGACGCTCTGTGCATGTAGTGCTGGCAGGTGTGTGTGGTACAGGTACGGTACCTGGACGCTCTGTGCATGTAGTGCTGGCAGGTGTCCCACACGTCCAGGGCGGGCGAGCGTAGCGCCGCCTCGCTCAGCTGCCTGAGACACGCCCCGTTCAGCGCGGCGTGGAGCGCGCGGGCGTACAGGGAGACGCACCCGTCCAGCCGCGGGTGAGGGTGAGTGAGCCGAACAAACTCTACTGCTGCCGTCACCTTAACCAGAGAGAGAGAGAGAGCGGGGGGGGGGGGGAGGGAGGGGGGGGGGAGGGAGGAGAGAGAGAGAGCGGGGAGGAGAGAGAGAGAGAGCGGAAAAGGGAGGAGAGAGAGAGAGAGCGGGGAGAGAGAGGGAGGAGAGCGGGGGAGAGAGAGAGAGAAGAGGAGAGAGGAAGTGAAGTAGGGAGGGTGAGAGAGCGGGAAGAGTGAATGCTCAGGTGAATGAGTGAATGCTCAGGTGAATGCTCAGGTGAATGAGTGAATGCTCAGGTGAATGGGTGAATGCTCAGGTGAATGGGTGAATGCTCAGGTGAATGAGTGAATGCTCAGGTGAATGGGTGAATGCTCAGGTGAATGAGTGAATGCTCAGGTGAATGGGTGAATGCTCAGGTGAATGAGTGAATGCTCAGGTGAATGGGTGAATGCTCAGGTGAATGGGTGAATGCTCAGGTGAATGAGTGAATGCTCACAGCCTGGTCTTCAGTAGCGTGGGCGGACAGCAGTAGGAAAGGGATCGCCATGGGGAGGCAGCCGATGGCATCCAGCTGGCTGTCCGCGATCGAGCTGCTCATCTTCTCTTTATAGCGCCTTTCAGAAAACTCCAAAACCTGCAGGAGACACCAACAGGGTCACTGTACTGGAGAGACCAGCAGAGTCACTGTACAAGAGAGACCAGCAGGGTCATTGTACAGGAGAGACCAGCAGGGTCACTGTACAAGAGAGACCAGCAGGGTCATTGTACAGGGGAGACCAGCAGGGTCACTGTACTGGAGAGACCAGCAGAGTCACTGTACAGGAGAGACCAGCAGGGTCACTGTACTGGAGAGACTAGCAGGGTCACTGTACAGGAGAGACCAGCAGGGTCACTGTACTGGAGAGACTAGCAGGGTCACTGTACAGGAGAGACCAGCAGGGTCACTGTACAAGAGAGACTAGCAGGGTCACTGTACAGGAGAGACCAGCAGGGTTACTGTACAAGAGAGACAAACAGGATAAACACTCCACACAAACAGACTGTGTACACAGGTGTGTACCTCACTAGGAGAGGTGGGGGTGTACAGGCAGGTGTGTACCTCACTGGGAGAGGTGGGGGTGTACAGGCAGGTGTGTACCTCACTGGGAGAGGTGGGGGTGTACAGACAGCTGCGTACCTCACTGGGAGAGGTGGGGGTGTACAGGCAGGTGTGTACCTCACTGGGAGAGGTGGGGGTGTACAGGCAGGTGTGTACCTCACTGGGAGAGGTGGGGGTGTACAGACAGCTGCGTACCTCACTGGGAGAGGTGGGGGTGTACAGGCAGCTGCGTACCTCACTGGGAGAGGTGGGGGTGTACAGACAGCTGCGTACCTCACTGGGAGAGGTAGGCCGTGTCGCCAGTCGGAAGGCTCCTGGGAAGGATTGGGGGTGTCATCATGGACCGGTGTGTCATAAGCGCTGCGGCAGAGCGTGGGGGCGCGATCCGCCTCAGGACCCCACGCTGCCGTACCCCACGCTGTGGACCTCGGTCAGTGTCGTGCACTCTCAGTGTGCACAGCATGTTCAGTGTGTTCCCAGCGGGAGCTGGGGGTGTACAGACAGCTGCGTACCTCACTGGGAGAGGTGGGGGTGTACAGGCAGCTGCGTACCTCACTGGGAGGGTGGGGTGTACAGGCAGGTGTGTACCTCACTGGGAGAGGTGGGGGTGTACAGACAGGTGTGTACCTCACTGGGAGAGGTGGGGGTGTAACTCACTAGGAGAGGTGGGGTGTGAACTCACTGGGAGAGGTGGGGGTGTACAGGCAGCTGCGTACCTCACTGGGAGAGGTGGGGGTGTACAGGCAGGTGTGTACCTCACTGGGAGAGGTGGGGGTGTACAGGCAGGTGTGTACCTCACTGGGAGAGGTGGGGGTGTACGGAGAGGTGTGTACCTCACTGGGAGAGGTGGGGGTGTAACTCACTGGGAGAGGTGGGGGTGTACAGGCAGCTGCGTACCTCACTGGGAGAGGTAGGCCGTGTCTCCTGCCAGTCGGAGAAGAAGGCTCTGTGGAAGGATTCGGCGTAGGTGTCATCATGTGACCCGGGTGTGGTCATGAAGCGCACGTAATCGGCCAGTACCGCCGCGCGGGCCAGCCGGTCCGCCGCGCTCCAGGACCCCCCCACGCTGCCCGACCCCCCCACGCTGCTGGACCCCCCCTCGGTCAGCGTCCGTGCCGCTCTCAGTGTGCACAGCATGTTCAGTGTGTTCCCCCCAGCAGGGAGCCCTGTACAGAAAACACATACTGTCAGCTACACACACACTCACACACATTCACACACACACACACACACACTAACTTTCACTCTCTCCCTCTTTCTCTTTCTCTCTCTCTGTGTACCTTGGTGATAATGGACTGAACCGCCTGGCAACTTCCAGAATTTGAGCTTGTCGTGTAGGATGACACTGCCCACCACCGGGGGGCGCTGGACTGAGGACCGAGATCGGCCGCTGCCCGCTATGGACAGAGACGGCGTCAGTGACACAGAACAGAGTCACAGTGCCGAGTCCTACGAGAGAGTTTCCCTTAAAATGTGCGGTAACCAATCCATGGAAACGGGGACAAGACATTAAGACGTTAAATTATAACGTTAATTAAAATTAAACGCTTGCAACGCAATCATAATAGCTGGCAATGTCCTGGCTTTACTGCCATACCTGTGTTTGACAGCGTGAGAATACTGGACGGATGTCGGCTCCTCGGCGACTGGAAGCACGTTATCCAGCCCCCGAAGTCGTTCTTGATGTCCTGAACGGTGTAATACCAGTGCACCGGCATGGACATGGCATCCGCGGCACACATGCCCCACAACACCTCGCCTGCCGACCTGCGCACCTGATCCATCGCGCTTCTGTCCATGTTCACACAAACACAGCATCGGGCATCATTGAAGTCACAATGATTAGAGTTCGTGGAATAGAAAATGTCCGCTGCCCTGCAGAACTACTGCGAAAATGCTCAGTCTTACCGGACAAATCGCAAAAGTGACAGTAGTTTCACTTCACTGTACTGTAGGCTAGCTCTCCCAACAAGTTCCAAATCTTGGGATGTACGACGAATAGTTAACCTGTCTTTCATGAAGAGTGCATAAAATTATTCGTTGCATAAACAGTTGCGTAAGTTGTACACACACGTTACAAAACACATAATGAAGAACGCCCACATACATAACTACCGAGACTTGGTCGCCTTGGAAGTCGCAAGCGGTGTAACACGTCACAAATTAGCATACTGTGGTGTCACATACTGCTGTTGGTGGAGCGGAAATTCGCCCAAAGATGTAACAGAGCAGGACAAGGTAGCTCCTTGAAGCCAGCCCAGGTCTGTGTAGCCCATCAGGTGGAAAATGTAACATTTCGTACATGAATCGCAAAGCGAATTTTACTTTTCATGCACGAAATGCAGATTCTTCATTTTTTGTGGCACGAAATGCATTTTGTTGACGAAATTTAAACGGTCGCATTTGGCGCCCCTTGTTTGTAGCATTATAGAAGAACAATGCCACAATATAACTTCCGGTTTTAGGATGCTCGTTTTTGTTTGCGAACGTTTTCTACCAAAATAAAAGTTCGTCCTTGCTGCGTTGTTCAAGAGATTTCATTGAATTCCAAGTTCTGATTGTACATCCCCCAGGAATTCGCCCAAGGAATTGTGGCTGCAAACCCGTTTTCCGGCCTACAAAGTCATGCCCTGAAGCGCGTAAGACTGGTGTAGTGGCGTGGACATGCCATTTACAGCACAAATGTTCCATGGGTGTGCCTGGGGTTTGATGAGCCAGATAGTGGAAATGTCTGCTATTGTTCTTTGCTTTTTCGGAAGAACAAGATTTGTAATTCCCAATATGCAAATAAGGGTGGATTTAAGGTCAATTATAGCCTCAGTTCCTAGGGTAACGTCATCTGGAAGTCTTCTGATTTAGATAGTAGACATTCTGAGCCCATTCCACCACACTTTCATTGAGTAAGAGTCCTTTGCCTTCTCAGGAGAACAAAATTTGTAATCATGTGTAAGTAAATATGAATGTATATATCATGCATTCATATTTACTTATACAGGATTACAAATCTTGTTCTCCTGAGAAGGCAAAGGATTCTTACTCAATAAACCCAATGGGTGATTTGAAGTGTGCTTAGTTGGTGTTTAAACCTCAGGTTTAAAGCTCTAGGCCACAGAATGGTGTTACAACTGGAAAAGCTACGTGTTATTTCTGAGATTTTGATAGCTGTTCCAGTTGTAATGCAGTTCTGTGGTCTAGAGATTTAAACCCCAATTGAAGCTGTCTTCACGTGGTTCTCGTTGGCTCCCACTCGGAAGTTGTAATTACGACCTGTCACGCACTGAAGTGTTCTTGGTCTGAATTTTTTTTTAAATGGACACACAATGGAAGCACAGCCTAACTGCTTTGCACCACTTTTCCCTGACAACGCGCCTCCAAAATGTCACAACTCGGTATCATAGAAAAATCAGTTTCCCACTGGTAATTAAGACTTTTTTGTTTGTTCGATCATGTGCACACAACTCGTAAATAGGACATTTTCGACAGCACATAAGCACCCTGCAAGAGACCCATAATGTTCAATGGTTCAACCTCAGCGGCTTTATTGCTTTTATTGTGAAATTTTCGGCTCTGGTAGATACCGGAAGTCACTTTCTTCTCGTGGATAATTGTGACTGCTTCACACTCGTGCACAAACTTTCTAATTCTTTTGATGTGACTGGAGAGGTCCAAAGTCGTCTCAAATGTCCAATACTGACTAAACCAGAAGAAAGAGGTTTCTTGAACTGGTTAAAATCAAATCGGACCCAGGGTGTAGATCGTTATGTTCCTGTTTGAATGTTTACGTCCTTTTGCAGTCCAGTGTATGTCGGTTTCTTTAACGTTAGCTCAAACAATTCGGCGAACAGTACCACGGAGTCTTTCTTTTTTATTAATATGACTTTCGACCGTGGGAATCGTACATCATTGTAGCAAACCCCAGCAGTACCTGAAATTAAGTGTTGTAATGGAAGCCATTAAAATGATCTAAATGGGTAGATAACGTCGCTAACGCAATTCGGTATCCATTCGCCGCGGCTTGCAGAACCAATTTCTTCAAAAATGGTCAATATTCTTTCATAAAAATGTACTTAATACGAGTCGGTGGATTCCAATAAAATGTGTTGTATTTTGAGTTTGGCATGATTATTAGCCAGTCAGGAATGTATCGGTTTTGGACTCGCTGGGTCTCTAAAGTCCGCGTTGGCAATGAACGTGACCTCAGCACGGATGGATGTCTACTGGTAGCTGCGCGTTTTGGAATAACGTTGATTGTGTAAACTTGAACGCGAGGTTCATTCACAATATCGCTCCCGTCACCTAGTCTAAAAATGGAGAACATTATGCCGTCGGAAATTGGTAAGAAACTATTGCAGTCAGACATGTCCGTTCATCGCAGAACAAATAAATGTATTCGGTTGAATTGTCCAATGACCTACTTGCTCTGATTTCAGAGAAAGCTAAGGAATTCTGGAGAAATGTGGATGTGAGCTTTATATTTGGTGCCCTGTGTGATCGCCTGCAGTACCTGAGAGACAGGATTGAAGCGGAGAGAGCTTCAGACAGAGGTAGCAGGCCTACATTCTTATCGTACAGACACGCAATACCCACACCAGGAGCATAACTGATTAACTGTGTGTGTGTATTTTATTTATTTATGTGCATATTTTTTCCCTAACAGAGTTTATTGTGGGTATGAACATAATTCTGGCATCTGAACTCTACATCAGTCCAAAGGCCGAGACTGACTCTGATGAGGAGTCTCTGCTTTACGGTGGTGAGTCACTCACTATCCTGTCCAGCTTCCGTAAACACAAGCGTGCTCCTCACTGTCTATGAACACGAATGCACTCATTCTAGAACGGGTGGGCAATTCCAGTCCTGGGGGGCCGGTGTGGGTGCAGGTTTTTGTTTCCACCGATTACCCTGGCTAAATGAGCTGATTGGCTGCATACACCAACACTAGTTCACTCGCAGATTACATCACAGTAGGGACACTGTTATTCATGTGATTAGTGTAAAATGTAGCTAAAATGTCTGTCGTGTCTAGGAAACAACAGACTTCCACGCCAATCGTCAATCTGTAAAAAACAATTTCACGAGGGAAAAGACACAACAGCAGCAAGCTCTTCAGAAAGTTTATTGCACAGGTGCACAAAGCCGGATCAATTCAGCAGAATTGAACCTCGATTGGCAGTTTTGCATACATTTTATACACAAATTGTGCCCACAACCCCCCTTTAACATATTTCTAAAAATATCAGCCATCTGGTCTTTTCTGGCACAGTAAGGAGTTTCACTTTCCTGTTCGTGGGTCAACTTGACTTTTTTGGCACAAAAATGATTTTCGGTCCTTATGATGTTCTTAATGTATCAATAATTAATCTTATCATAGTGGACAGGTGCCCCAAAACTGATTTTTGGTTCTATTGATGTTCTTAATTAATCTATTGATGTTCTTAATTAATCTTCATCAGTGGACAGGTACCCCAATCTTCCCTTACTTTGTACTTTCCCACTACGCATACACCACGTCATTGCTGTCTGTATTTTTCCAATTTTCCCTTACTCTGTACTTTTTCACTATGCATACACGTCATTGCTTTCTGTATTTTTCCATTACACATACAAGTTCACAGAGTTATAGCCTATTTCTTTTTATTCAGGTTACACAGGGGTCACTGTAAAGTATTAGTTTTCTAAGTTTTCTAGCATATTTCTATTGGGTAATAACGTTTTGTTAGTTTTTTTGGATTATATTTTTAGTAATATATGATTAGTTTTTGGTTAGTGTTATCTGCTGGAATTATTATTTGATTAGTTTTTTCTGCTTAGTGAGTAAGTATGATTTTTCTTAAGCCTTCTGCGTTTGCCTTTTTTCTACAGTGGATACTGTGGTTTCTTGCGTTACCATAAGCTTTGCTGCAACTACTGATATAGAGTTATTGGATTACATATTGATTGTATTAGTATATAGTTATACATGTGATATATGAGTGTATATAATTTTTATCATGAAGCATTGAGAGTTTGGAGGAAACAGTCTGATCAACATTGATGGGAATACCTTTAACTTTAACATGTGACGTCATCACACTCATGGGGAGTCTCAAAATTCTCCTACATGTCATTTGGCATAATTGTCAGGGCTTAATTAAGGCCAGACGTTGGCATGAAAAGCAGGAACAGATACGGCCCTCGTTGCCCACCTCTGGTCTAGAAACACTCCTGTACTCACAATATCAACACACTTCTGCACTCACGAGTATCTATAAACACTCCTGTACTCACAACATCAAAACACTGCTTCACTCACGAGTATCTATAAACACTCCTGTACTCACAATATCAAAACACTGCTGCACTCACAAGTTATAACATATTGCTCACACTGTAAACACTACTGGCTCCACTGTAACACTCGTACCACAACATCAAAACACTGCTTCACTCACGAGTATCATAAACACTACTGTGCTCACACTGTAAACACTACTGTGCTCACTACTGTAAACACTACTGTGCTCCACTAAACACACTGTCTCATCTGAAACACACTGTGCTCACCACTGTAACCACTGTGCTCACATATCAAAACTGCTCACTACGAGTATCTATAAACTACGTGCTCCTACTGTAAACACTTGTGCCCTACTGTAAACACTGTCCAATATCAAAACACTGCTCACTCACGAGTATCTATAAACACTACTGTGCTCACTACTGTAAACACTCCTGTGCTCACAATATCAAAACACTGCTTCACTCACAAGTATCTATAAACACTACTGTGCTCACTACTGTAAACACTACTGTGCTCACCACTGTAAACACTACTGTGCTCACAATATCAAAACACTGCTTCACTCACGAGTATCTATAAACACTACTGTGCTCACTACTGTAAACACTACTGTGCTCACTACTGTAAACACTACTGTGCTCACCACTGTAAACACTACTGTGCTCACCACTGTTTATAAATGGTACCATACTCATTGTCGTCTCTCATTCAGAGATTCTGCCAGTGGCCGTGACAGACGGGGACCCTGTGGAGTGGAAGGTGGAGGGTGAGGTGTCACAGGGCAGCTCTCGGTTAGTCGGCCGTTTCCTCACGAGAATCACGGTTTTGCGGACCAAGCTTCAGCTGTGATTGAGCTGGCCTCACTGTGAAGGACTGCTCTGAAAGGACGTCACAGCCGTGCCTTCACACATGGCCTTCTAACTGTGCCTTCACACATGGCCTTCTGACTGTGCCTTCACACATGGCCTTATAACTGTGCCTTCACACATGGCCTTATAACTGTGCTTTCACACATGGCCTTCTGACTGTGCTTTCACACACTGGCTTCAAACTGTGCTTACACATGGCCCTTCTAACTGGTGCCTTCACACATGGCCTTCTGACTGTGCCTTCACACATGGCCTTCTGACTGTGCATTCAACCATGGCCTCTAACTGTGCTTTCACACATGCCTTCTAACTGTGCCTTCACACATGGCCTTCTAACTGTGCCTTCACACATGGCCTTCTGACTGTGCCTTCACACATGGCCTTCTGACTGTGCATTCACACATGGCCTTCTAACTGTGCTTTCACACATGGCCTTCTGACTGTGCTTTCACACATGGCCTTCTGACTGTGCCTTCACACATGGCCTTCTGACTGTGCCTTCACACATGGCCTTCTGACTGTGCCTTCACACATGGCCTTCTAACTGTGCTTTCACACATGGCCTTCTGACTGTGCCTTCACACATGGCCTTCTGACTGTGCCTTCACACATGGCCTTCTGACTGTGCCTTCACACATGGCCTTGTAACTGTGCCTTCACACATGGCCTTCTGACTGTGCCTTCACACATGGCCTTCTGACTGTGCCTTCACACATGGCCTTATAACTGTGCTTTCACACATGGCCTTCTGACTGTGCTTTCACACATGGCCTTCTGACTGTGCCTTCACACATGGCCTTCTGACTGTGCCTTCACACATGGCCTTCTAACTGTGCTTTCACACATGGCCTTCTGACTGTGCTTTCACACATGGCCTTCTAACTGTGCCTTCACACATGGCCTTCTGACTGTGCCTTCACACATGGCCTTCTGACTGTGCCTTCACACATGGCCTTATAACTGTGCTTTCACACATGGCCTTCTGACTGTGCCTTCACACATGGCCTTCTAACAGTGCTTTCACACAGAATTTTAACGTTATCATTGCCTTCTGATGTTTCAATTACCTAACCAGGTGGGAAAATTAATTTCCTACCGTAAAGATACATGACGTTATTTGTCTGAAACTGGGACTGCCAAAAACAAACTGCCAAATCGTGCCTTGTACTTGCGCTCTGAAAAATCAGTCAAGTGTCTCTGTCATTGACCCACACCTCAGACAGACGTTAAGATGAGTTTCAGAGGTTAAAAATTCAGCACTGCTCCTTCTGTCCTTACTTTGGTCCCCCCCCCCCTTTCATTTTTAAACAGAAACAGCTCCCCTTTCAGCCCGGACGCCCCCGTATCGCCCTCCCAGCCCGAAGGAGACGACCTCTCCCTGCCGCCATCGCCCCTGCAGTTTGAAAGCGCCGAACTCCTGCCCTCCCCGCCTGAAAACCAGGACCTCCTCGCCCCCCTCTCTCCCAGCCACACTGAAGGAGATGGCCCCCGGACCCCCCCGTCTCCGGCCCAGACGGGGAGGGGCAGCCCCATGGCCCCGCTCTGCCTCCTCCAGCCCGTGTTCCAGCCCCACTCCTGCAGCTGGATCTGCCTGCCCCTCCCCTCGCTCTCAGCCTATCAGCACCTCCGGGGTCGCAACCCCTTGAAAGTGCCCCTGATTTGGGGTTTCCAGCGGCTGCATGCCGCGCCCCCGGGGCAGGGGGCGGAGTCTGGAGGGCCGGTCGTCTTTTACAAGGCGCCGTGTGGGCGGAGCCTGCGGGGGCCGGGGGAGGTGCTGCGCTACCTGCGGGAGACGGAGGCCGACGCCCAGCTGCACCCGGGCAACTTCAGCTTCAGCGCCGCGGTGCTGCTGCAGCGCAGGGTCCCGCCCCCAGGGGGCGCCAGGGAGCTGCTGGACGCGGACATCAGCCGGGGGGCGGAGCCTGTGGCGGTGCAGCTGTGGAACGCGGTGGACGAGGGGCGGCCCGCGCGGTTCCGGTACCGCTCGCAGTGCTGGCTGCGCGGCTGCCTGCCGGGGGCGGGGCCCGTCTACGCGTCCTGCTGCGACTGCGCAGACGGCTGCACAGACCCACGCACCTGCGCCTGCCTGCAGCTCTCCCTCCGGCCCGCCCCCAACTCCCAGCTCTACCGCTTCAGACGCCTGCCCCGCCCCCTGCCCTCTGGGTAAGAAGCCCCGCCCCCTCTCTGAGCTAGCCACGCCCACTGAAACAAGCCTCAGGAAGGCTAGCCCCATTGTGTGTTTGTGAGTGTGTGTGTGTATGTTTTTGTAAATGTGTGCGTGTGTGTGTTTATGTGTGTGTAGGAGGGAGAGACAGTGTAATGTACACAGGGTATGATGTGTGTGTGTGTGTCGGAGGGATACAGAGTAAAGCACACAGGGTATGATGTGTGTGTTTCTGCGCTGACAGGCTGTACGAGTGTGGACCGTGGTGTGGGTGTGCGTGTGTGTGTGTCGGAGGGATACAGAGTAAAGCACACAGGGTATGATGTGTGTGTTTCTGCGCTGACAGGCTGTACGAGTGTGGACCGTGGTGTGGGTGTGACCGCGCTCGCTGTCAGAACCGCGTGGTCCAGCACGGTCTGCAGGTGCGCCTGCAGGTGTTCCGCTCCCAGGACCGGGGGTGGGGCGTGCGCTGCATCGATGACCTCGACGCGGGCACCTTCGTCTGCACGTACACAGGTGTGCCAGTGTGTTTGGAGCTGTTCATAAATTAATCTTTGCGTATAAACATGCGTGCAAATATGCGATTGAGAGTGTATATAAATGTGAAGGCTGCAACGCTATCTTTCAGAAATGTGCATTTCTTTTCAGAATTTCTGCGTTTATAACAAACTGACATCATGAATAGTTGGTAATAAACCTGACACACATCACAGTTCATCAGAGCATGAATGTGGCAATCAAACCCTCCACTAATACTTGCTGTTTCTGTCTACAATGGATGTTAAATCCTTACAATCTGTTATTGCTCTTTTACTATTTACTCAATTACTATTGTGGTAGTAGTCAATAATTGCAAAAGTGTGATGTGTGTGTGTGTGTGTGTGTGTGTGTGTGTATATGTGTGTGTGCTGTGTCTGTGTCTGTGTGGTGTGTGTGTGTGTATATATGTGTGCGTGTGTGTGATGTGTGTGTGTGTGTGTGTGTGTGTGTGTGCGTTGTGTGTGTGTGTGAGGTGTGTGTGTGTGTATATATGTGTGCGTGTGTGTGCGTGTGCGTGTGTGTGATGTGTGCGTGTGCGTGTGTGTGATGTGTGTGTGTGTGATGTGTGCGTGTGCGTGTGTGTGATGTGTGCGTGTGCGTGTGTGTGATGTGTGTGTCTTATTTGTCTCTCAGGTGTGGTTCTGAGGGCGGGGCCAGATTCGGGAGCGTCGCGTTTGAGCGCGGTGACCTCTGACCCTTCCTCTCAACGGAGAGCAGTGGCGTCCTCGCGTGGTGGAGGTGGTGTGGGGTGGAGGGTGCCTGCGTGGGTGGCTCCCGACTGAACCGACCCCCGCCTGCCCGTGCACGTGTCGTGATCAAGCGCGGGACTGGCTGCAGCAGCGTGGCAGGAGGTCGGATTTGGGCTGTTGTCTCTGTTTGTGTTGCGTGGTTTCTGTGTCATGTTGATTATTAGTCTTACTGAGCGTTATTGTGCGTTATTGAGTTTTGCTCAGTGTTGAGGCTTTGGCCTTATTCATAAAGCTTAATCATTAAAATAGATGTATTTCCTAATCTGAGTCATTTTAAGTATACAGATCTTGTAGGTGTTTGAGGAATAGGGGCACTGGTCTGAGGTGTTTGAGGAATAGGGGTGCTGGTCTGTGGTGTTTGAGGAATAGGGGCACTGGTCTGAGGTGTTTGAGGAATAGGGGTGCTGGTCTGAGGTGTTTGAGGAATAGGGGTGCTGGTCTGTGGTGTTTGAGGAATAGGGGTGCTGGTCTGTGGTGTTTGAGGAATAGGGGCGCTGTTCTGAGGTGTTTGAGGAATAGGGGCACTGGTCTGTGGTGTTTGAGGAATAGGGGTGCTGGTCTGTGGTGTTTGAGGAATAGGGGTGCTGGTCTGTGGTGTTTGAGGAATAGGGGCGCTGTTCTGAGGTGTTTGAGGAATAGGGGCACTGGTCTGTGGTGTTTGAGGAATAGGGGTGCTGGTCTGTGGTGTTTGAGGAATAGGGGTGCTGGTCTGTGGTGTTTTTTGAATGGGGGCGCTGGTCTGTGGTGTTTGAGGAATAGGGGTGCTGGTCTGTGGTGGTTGAGGAATAGGGGTGCTGGTCTGTGGTGTTTTTTGAATGGGGGCGCTGGTCTGTGGTGTTTGAGGAATAGGGGTGCTGGTCTGTGGTGTTTTTTGAATGGGGGCGCTGGTCTGTGATGTTTGAGGAATAGGGGTGCTGGTCTGTGGTGTTTGAGGAATAGGGGTGCTGGTCTGTGGTGTTTGAGGAATAGGGGTGCTGGTCTGTGGTGTTTGAGGAATAGGGGTGCTGGTCTGTGGTGGTTGAGGAATAGGGGTGCTGGCCTGTGGTGTTTGAGGAATAGGGGTGCTGGTCTGTGGTGTTTGAGGAATAGGGGTGCTGGTCTGTGGTGGTTGAGGAATAGGGGTGCTGGCCTGTGGTGTTTGAGGAATAGGGGTGCTGGCCTGTGGTGTTTGAGGAATAGGGGTGCTGGTCTGATGTTTGAGGAATAGGGGTGCTGGTCTGTGGTGGTTGAGGAATAGGGGTGCTGGCCTGTGGTGTTTGAGGAATAGGGGTGCTGGCCTGTGGTGTTTGAGGAATAGGGGTGCTGGTCTGTGGTGTTTTTTGAATGGGGGCGCTGGTCTCTGGTGGTTGAGGAATAGGGGTGCTGGTCTGTGGTGTTTTTTGAATGGGGGCGCTGGTCTGTGGTGTTTGAGGAATGGGGGCACTGGTCTGTGGTGTTTTTTGAATGGGGGCGCTGGTCTGAGATGTTTGAGGAATAGGGGTGCTGGTCTGTGGTGTTTGAGGAATAGGGGTGCTGGTCTGAGATGTTTGAGGAATAGGGGTGCTGGTCTGTGGTGTTTGAGGAATAGGGGTGCTGGTCTGTGGTGTTTGAGGAATAGGGGTGCTGGTCTGTGGTGTTTGAGGAATAGGGGTGCTGGTCTGTGGTGTTTGAGGAATAGGGGTGCTGGTCTGTGGTGGTTGAGGAATAGGGGTGCTGGTCTGTGGTGGTTGAGGAATAGGGGTGCTGGTCTGTGGTGTTTTTTGAATGGGGGCGCTGGTCTGTGGTGTTTGAGGAATGGGGGCGCTGGTCTGTGGTGTTTTTTGAATGGGGGCGCTGGTCTGTGGTGTTTTTTGAATAGGGGTGCTGGTCTGTGGTGTTTTTTGAATGGGGGCGCTGGTCTGTGGTGTTTTTTGAATGGGGGCGCTGGTCTGTGGTGTTTTTTGAATGGGGGCGCTGGTCTCTGGTGTTTTTTGAATGGGGGCGCTGGTCTGTGGTGTTTGAGGAATAGGGGTGCTGGTCTGAGATGTTTGAGGAATAGGGGTGCTGGTCTGTGGTGTTTGAGGAATGGGGGCGCTGGTCTCTGGACTGCTAAAGCTAATCTCTTCTCATTACAGCCTCAGTCTGGAGGTGTAGAGAGAGGAACATCTCCCTGCTCAGTGTCCCACCCACTCCTACTGCTGCCCCAAACCAACACAGGTAAGATGTCCTGCACAGGTAACATGCCCCACACAGGTAATGTACCACACACAGTGTCGTGTCTAGGAAACGACAGAGTTCCACGCCAATCGCCAATCTGTAGAAAACAATTTCAGGAGGGAAAAGACACAACAGCAGCAAGCTCTTCAGAAAGTTCAGACTTTATTGCACAGGTGCACAAAGCCGGATCAATTCAGCAGAATTGAACCTCGATTGTCAGTTTTGCATACATTTTATACACAATTTGTGCCCACAACCCCCCTTTAACACATTTCTAAAAATATCAGCCATCTGGTCTTTTCTGGCACAGTAAGGAGTTTCACTTTCCTGTTCGTGGGTCAACTTGACTTTTTTGGCATAAAGATGATTTTCGGACCTTATGATGTTCTTAATGTATCAATAATTAATCTTATCATAGTGGACAGGTGCCCCAAAACTGATTTTTAGTTCTATTGATGTCTTTAATTAGTCTATTGATGTTTTTAATTAATCTTCATCAGTGGACAGGTACCCCAATCTTCCCTTACTTTGTACTTTCCCACTATGCATACACCACGTCATTGCTGTCTGTATTTTTCCAATTTTCCCTTACTCTGTACTTTTTCACTATGCATACACGTCATTGCTTTCTGTATTTTTCCATTACACATACAAGTTCACAGAGTTATAGCCTCCTGTACTTTTTCTTTTTATTCAGGTTACACAGGGGTCACTGTAAAGTATTAGTTTTCTAAGTTTTTCTATTTCTATTGGGTAATAACGTTTTGTTAGTTTTTTGGATTATATTTTTTGTAATATATGATTAGCTTTTGGTTAGTGTTATCTGCTGGAATTATTATTCGATTAGTGTTTTCTGCTTAAGTAAGTATGATTTTTCTTAAGCCTTCTGCGTTTGCCTTTTTTCTACAGTGGATACTGTGGTTTCTTGCGTTACCATAAGTTTTGCTGCAACTACTGATATAGAGTTATTGGATTACATATTGATTATATTAGTATATAGTTATACATGTGATATATGAGTGTATATAATTTTTATCATGAAGCATTGAGAGTTTGGAGGAAACAGTCTGATCAACATTGACAGGAATACCCTTTAACAAAAAAACTTTAACATGTGACGTCATCACACTCATGGGGAGTCTCAAAATTCTCCTACAACAGGTAACATGCCCCACACAGGTGATGTACCACACACAGGTAACATGCCCCACACAGGTGATGTACCACACACAGGTAACATGCCCCACACAGGTGATGTACCACACCCAGGTAACATGCCCCACACTGGTAGTGTACCACACCCAGGTAACATGCCCCACACTGGTAGTGTACCACACCCAGGTAACATGCCCCACACTGGTAGTGTACCACACCCAGGTAACATGCCCCACACTGGTAGTGTACCACACCCAGGTAACATGCCCCACACTGGTAGTGTACCACACCCAGGTAACATGCCCCACACTGGTAGTGTACCACACACAGGTAACATGCCCCACACAGGTGATGTACCACACCCAGGTAACATGCCCCACACTGGTAGGATGTGTGACAGGCTGTTTAATCAGGATGTTGCTCTTTTTCCTTCCTTGTTATGTTTTTTAGATGCAGAGAACGGCAAGTGGGAGGGCAAAGAGGCGGAGCCTGGGCTGAACTCGGAGTGGGCGTGGCTAGGGGAGGGCGGAGACGGAGAGGAGGGTCACACCGGGGCAGACGAGGAACACCTGTACTACCTGGACGCCACAGAGGAGGGCAATGTGGGGAGATTCCTTAATGTAGGCATCAGAACCTGGACTCACCTTCACCACTGTCACCACAGCTGTACTACAACTCCACTGTTACCACAGCTGTACTACAACCCCACTGTTACCACAGCTGTACTACAACCCCACTGTTACCACAGCTGTACTACAACCCCACTGTTACCACAGCTGTACTACAACCCCACTGTCACCACAGCTGTACTACAACTCCACTGTTACCACAGCTGTACTACAACCCCACTGTTACCACAGCTGTACTACAACCCCACTGTTACCACAGCTGTACTGCAACTCCACTGTTACTACAGCTGTACTACAACTCCACTGTTACCATAGCTGTACTGCAACTCCACTGTTACCACAGCTTTACTACAACTCCACTGTTACCACAGCTGTACTACAACCCCACTGTTACCACAGCTGTACTGCAACTCCACTGTTACTACAGCTGTACTACAACTCCACAGTTACCACAGCTGTACTACAACTCCACTGTTACCACAGTTGTGTTGCAACTCCACTGTTACCACAGCTGTACTACAACTCCACTGTTACCACAGCTGTACTGCAACTCCACTGTTACCACAGTTGTGCTGCAACTCCACTGTTACCACAGCTGTACTACAACCCCACTGTTACCACAGCTGTACTGTGAGGCTGAGGCTGCTGACTGACCTCTGAAAATTCTGTGTGACCTTTGACCTCCAGCATAGCTGCTGCCCGAACCTCTTTGTGCAGAACGTCTTCATCGACTCCCACCACCGCGACTTCCCCACGGTCGCCTTCTTCACCAGCAGGTTGGAGCTGATTAACCCCCCCCCCCCCCGTCGACCCCCCCCCCCAGGTTTCATGCGGCCAGGAATACGTACTGTCGAGCTTTCCGGGTATATTAATTGTTCTTCTCTGGTGGTGATTGTCATTTTTCTCAAGGAAGTATCTGATTGTCACTTTTCTTTTTTACCGTATAAGTCGTATGATAAATTTTGCTAGTAAATGTTAAATCATAGTGACTGCTGTGGCCTTTTTTGTGGCTTTTCTGGCAGCTATTAATTCAAGATTCACGCATCTGTGGTCAGCATTATATTACTGTACCTCTTCAGAAGTGCAGCAGGTCTTTTCACGACTACAGCGCACGTTTTTAATCTAAATACAGAAGCGTTGCAGCTGGGAGATCAAAGATCAAACTTGTAGGAGCGCTGATAAGCTGTTACTTGTGCTTCTTACTTTTTGTCTGCTCTTATTTATTGCCTAGTGAAAGGCATTTAGCAGACGCTC
>NC_057935.1:72476575-72484075 GCF_018555375.3 Anguilla rostrata | reverse complement strand
TGGTAGAGGGTGTCCTTAAAGATGATGAATTCTAAATTCCTAAAAATGTGGGTTAGGTTTTTCTCGTCTCATAGAGCGCAGAGAAACAAACAGATTCCCTCAGCGCCTCCCTGCCCGTTCTCTTTTTGAAATCTAGTAGTGTTTGTGGACGTTTACGCGCTTACGGTGTGTCTGTATTATTCGCTCAGGGGTTGAGTTGTAACAGTATTTAATATGAAAATTGTTAGACAATTGTTTAAATTCTGTATGAATTCTGTTTATGTTTTCAGTGTGTTTAACCTTTTACAACTCGGAAAATCTGGTGCAAATAATTTTCTGTTATTTTAGTTAGGACAGTCTCTCTCAGTAACACGCACGAGGGCTTTAATACAATGAGAATGTTCCTTAACTTTGTCTTGGAGAATTCATATTCTTCATTTTGATAATTTTCCAGGGGTTGTAATACTTCAGCTAAACTATGGACAGTGTTGATTGAATCCGGGCCACAATATCCAATGCTAGCAATTTCCAAATTTTGAAATGTTTCAACTATGTTTAGCAAACCATTCCTAGTCATACACTGATCACCGCAACCATACAACATCGGTTCTCTTCAGTGTGCATCCATTCTCCCCTTAGAAATTAAATTATTGTTTTAATTTTTTCATTATTAAAAATAGGTGTGGTTAACATAGAATACATTGGATCAGTCATATCCTGGACTATATGTATGAAACTTTGTTTATGTTTTTCCATATGAATGCTGGTCTGTCTTGCCCTATAATTCTGGTTTTCATGCTGGTGTAATTCTAGGTTTAATGGGTTGTGTTTATTTTTGCCAGAGGGATGGGATATAACCAGGCAGCAGCAGGTAGCTAATGGCAACAGGTAAATCACACAGGTCAGGTGTGGTAATGGGAACAGGTAAATCGCACAGGTCAGGTGTGCAGAGTTTTCTGCACCTGTTATTCAACACCAAAGCAGTTTTTTCCAATGTGAGTAGTGTGTGAGTACTGAAGGAGTAGTGTATGAGTATATGGATGTATGAGTGTATGTATATGAGTATATGTATGTATGAGTGTACGTATATGAGTATATGTATGTATGAGTGTATGTATATGAGTATATGTATGTATGAGTATATGAATATGAGTATATGTATGTATGAGTGTATGTATATGAGTATATGTATGTATGAGCATATGAATATGAGTATATGTATGTATGAGTATATGTATGTAGTGCATGAGTGTATAAGTGCAAGCTTTGGATACAGTTGCTCGTTTACACGGTCTAGGTCACAGAACATACTCTACTGAGCAAAATAAAACTCGATATGTGTAAACGCAGCTAGTCAACTCTCTGATGAAGGCTCCCAAGCTTTAAGGCTGAAAGGCGAATGTCTCGTTTTTGGTGTAAAAACGGCTCGGACCCCAGTTCCATGCGATGGGACCGTATAGCGCTCTGCTCTGGGCTGTGTGGTGCGGATATAGCGTATATAGACCAGATATAGCGTATATAGCGTTGGCTTTGCCTGGGGCTGCTGGCTCTAATCAGGGGCCCAAGTGTCTCCTTAAACTGAAGCACAGCATGCCCCTGTCCACCCAGGCCCCGTGCTTTGTGTGCACACATTAACGTTACTTATATAGCAGCTATCCTACAATAATCTCAGACTTTCTTTGTGGGGTAAATGAGGCGTTATTGTGTGTGAATCATCCCAGGTTGTTTCATTACATTACATTACATTACATTACAGGCATTTGGCAGACGCTCTTATCCAGAGCGACGTACAACAAAGTGTATAACCATAACCAGGAACAAGTATGACGAAGCCCCTAGAGAGAAGTACCGGTCCAAGTACAGGGAACAACCGCATAGTTCAACTTGGACCCTGATGGTTAAACTGATTAACACTAACAACGAGAACGGCAACAACGCAATCTATGGAAAAATAAAAATACATAAAAATGCAAGTAGTCGTTAAGACAGGCGCATCAACTAAGTAACCTATGAAACAGCTGTTTCGCTTGTCTGGTGATTGTGGAAATAAAAATATGTCACTGCCCTGGATGGAATTATTTCAATATGTTTAAAAAAGCACATTTTAGCTACATCTCAATATTTGCTGTCAGTGTAACATCTTTGTAAAATGGCACAAGGAACACAAAATTAATAAAAACAAATCTCTTTTACGACATTTACAGAATTTATTTTCAATGCTTTATTGACTACTATAGTGAAATTACACACATTTAAGACATGAAGACAGAACAAATGTCAGCATATTGAGAAATGATCTCCTTGGTGATAAATTGGCAGATTTTGAAATAGTGAAGTTTTTTAGGTGGTATGAAGAAGAATTTATTTCAGGAATACTGTACGGTAAAAATAGGCACTATAACTCCACCGAAATGTCTGCAGATTTACTGACAGTTTGGAAAGAAAACATTATTATTATCTTCAGGGAATAATTTCTGTTTTATATGACTGCTTCTTTCGGTTAGCAACTTGTAAAATTTACAACAACAAAAAACCAATGAATTTGATAAATAAAACTGTTTAAACATACGATTAAATATAATTTAATAATTATATTTAATATAATTATTAAATATATTAATTATATTTCCATATCTCCTTGTGCATGTTTTGTGTTGCAGTCGTCTCTCTCAGTCAGCCTGGAGTGCACATCAGACATATTCAGTGTTTTGACTTTATTTGCAAATTGGATTTTTAGTGCAGCTACATTGATTTGGTTGGTGTAGCGCATCTTGTTCACTGCCTGAGCTTCTCTTTAAAGCTTGCTTTTGTCTTGTTTGCGTTCGCCTGTTACCGAAAACCAAAGTGTTTTGTGTTTCATGTTTGTTTCATGCCTATGTAAGCGTGTGTTTTGGAGGCAGAGTGGAAAGTGTGTGTGTGTGAGTGTGTGAGTGAGTGTGTGTGTGTGTGTGTGTAAGTGTATGAGAGTGAGTGTGTGTGTGTGTGTGTGTGTAAGTGTATGAGAGTGAGTGTGTGTGTAAGAGTATGAGAGTGAGTGTGTGTGTGTGTGTGTAAGTGTATGAGAGTGAGTGTGTGTGTGTGTATGAGAGTGTGTGTGTGTGTGTATGAGAGTGTGTGTATGTGTATGAGTGTGTGTGTGTGATGTGTTGTGTGTGTGTGTGTGGTGTGTGTGAGAGAGTGTGTGTGGTGAGTGTGTGTGTGTAGTGTGTGGTGAGTGTGTGTGTGTGATGAGATGTGTGTGTAGTGTGTGTGTGTGTGTGGTGTGATGATGTGGTGTGTGGGTGTGTGTGTGTGAGAGTGTGTGTGAGTGAGTGTGTGTGGAGAGTGTGTGTGAGTGGTGTGTGGGTTTGTGTGAGTGTGTGTGTGAGTTGTTGTGTGGTGTGTGTGTGTGTATGAGAGTGTGTGAGTGGAGTGTGTGTGTGAGGTGGTGGTGAGTGAGTGTGTGTGTGAGTGATGTGTGTGTGTGTGAGTGTGTTGTGTGTGAGTGTGTGAGTGAGTGTGTGTGTGTGAGTGTGTGTGTGTGTATGAGAGTGTGTGTGAGTGAGTGTGTGTGTGTGAGTGAGTGTGTGTGTGAGAGTGTGTGTGAGTGAGTGTGTGTGTATAAGAGTGTGTGTGAGTGTGTGTGTGAGAGTGTGTGTGAGTGAGTGTGTGTGTATGAGAGTGTGTGTGAGTGTGTGTGTGTGTGTGTGTGTGTGTGTGTGTGACACACTCCTCTCTGCTCTCCTCTCAGCAGGCTGAGGCCACCGCATCGAAGTGGCCTTTTCGTTTCTCATATGCTGCGGAAACATCAAAGGAAAATATTACTCCTGTCACTTCAGACCAAAACAATAACTGTTCTTAAAACAGAACGTGTTCCTTATCACTGGCACCATCAGTCTCATCACTATTGTCACGAGGTCCCATTGACTTGATGCCTGTTTTATTTTATATCTGGTTCTCTCAATTTTTCTCTTTCTATCCATCTTTCTGTCTCACTCTCTCCGCGTCGGTTTGACTGCCTGACAAAAAGGAAAGTATGGTCCAATAAGGTTCTGTGCATTAGGGAAGAGCACGTTACTGTTGAGTGTGAGCATTAACACCGTAGGCCCTGCTTTGGTGGAGCGAGATGCTATCACGGTTAGCTTAGCACGGCGCAGAACGGCTGCACGTGAGCTTTGGAGCGGATTAGCGTAGCACTGGCCTGCTATATCAGGCTTGTGTTTGAAGGGTGTTTCATGTTGACACTGACTGTGGGCAATAACTGGGCGTAATCGTCTGACCGTCAGTGTTTTGGTCGCATTTTTCCACTGAACACTGGAAATCTTACCGTGTGACGCCAGTTGTCTCAGAATGTGTTCGGAATGTGTGCAGTTTTGAAGAAATCGGTTTCAAAATGAGGTTTGTTTTTGTGTTTTGTGTTTTTTTTTTCCTAAAGAGCTCAGCGTATCATTCTGCAAGTTTAGCGGAATCGAGTGTGATGTCTCAGTTTTAATGTGGCCGGCTTGGATCTTCCGTATCGTATGCGGCAGCCATTTTATGTTATTTTCATTTTTCCTTTCTGTAACAAAGAGTTTTCTGCACTCCAGTCAATCCCTGAGCAAAGCATGCTGGTCTCTGCGTGTTGTATACTTGACATCTTTCCAACAGCTTGCACTTTTATTTACCAAAATTCATTTTTTTAAAAACAAAATCCAAAAAATTAAAAAACCATTTCCATTTTCCCCTTCGTGCTTTCCTCCTCATCATAGCTTAATTATGGCTTCCTTGCATACAGGCTTCTGTTCACACTAAGTTTTGCGCGAAGCTTCTGTCTCGTTACAATAACATCAGAGTTTTATGCAATTCCTTTTCACACAGAGCAGTGAAGTTTGTGCCTAAACTATAGTAACTGCTTCCCCTTACTTTGTCATGCTGTGGTATCATTTCATTTTGTTCAAACATTATTTTATTTTGTTAAAGCATGTTCCACTAGGCGTATGTATTACTCATTGCCCACATTTACCGCTAGCTATCGTGAGCTCAGAGAAAAAAACTGAGGGTGGAATCTGCTGAGAAAGACTAATTCAAATTACTCAACGTCACATGCACTCATATTCTCCGATTAGGAGGCCATTTACCTAGAACTCATTCTGCGGTTGAAGATTGGCACAGACCGCTGCATTTATATGGTGGTGTACTGCAGTGAGGGGTCTGAATGGGTTTCATCGTGGGTCTACTTGACTTGAGCGAAATGGCAACTTTTCTTGAATTTCTTAGTGATATTAATAGAGAGATTTAATGTTTAGAACATACCCTTGATAAAACTTGAGCCTTGGTTCTGGGTCCTAAGTGTGATTGTAATGTGTTCTGTCTAAACTGATTGATCCCATTCCAAATATCAAACAAGTAAGAAAAATAGGTGTTTTTTTTTGTTTGTTTGTTTTTTTAAATGCTGATTTATAATGTGAGAGACGGATTTCTAAGGGTTCCCAAGAATGCTATTTTAAAGCATAGCAGAATAGTCAGGGTTTTGTCTCTGCAAGGTTAAGCACAAAAGAAGCCTGAGATTTCACTTCATAGAGCCATAAAACTGTGTGTTAACTGAGGTCAGTGGAAAATAGTCCCTCAAGTTTCAAATCTTTTACACATGTTCTGTTTTTATGTTGGTATTTCATGGTGTATCTTTTTAGCACTTTATCTTACTTTAATCGTTGCTTTTAGCTTCATATCAGTGTCATTATCTGTACATTCCACTGATTGTGTAACCAGCTGCAAGCCCCCCTGTTTTTTTGGAAGTCACGTGAGTTTGCTGTGTGACAAGCGGATGGCGAAGGGGGGGGGGGCTGGGGGACAGGGGGTGGGATGGGGGGGTGAGGTGGGTAACGCTGCCGCCTCACAGCAAGTACTTCCTCCCACTGTCGAAAGACCTGCAGGTTAAGCTTAGCGGAGAGTCTAAGTTGGCTGCAGGCGTGAGTGTGTGAGTGAATGGTGTGTGTGCCCTGCAGTGGATTGGTGAGCTGTCCAGGGTGCACTCTTGCCTCTTGCCCATTGTATGCTGAGAGAGGTTCCTGCCCCCTTGTCACCCTGACCACAGGAGGAAGCGGTTTAGACAGCGTGTCCACACCAGAAAATCTGTGACTTTACAGCAGTCTATAAATGTGTCTGTATGTCCTTTATGTTACAGTCTGTCTCTCTCCTGTGTCAGCATGTGTGACTATGGACTGTGGTATGGTCTCTCTGTATGTGTGTGACCCTGGTATGGTCTCTGTGTGTGTGTGTGTGTGTGTGTGACTCTGATATGGTCTCTCTGTATGTGTGTGACCCTGGTACGGTCTCTCTGCATGTGTGTGACTCTGGTATGGTCTCTCTCTCTCTCCTGTGTTCTTAGATGCTGAAAACTGGGGGGGTATTAATGACCCTAAATTCTGTTATGCCCTGGACTTGGTCCTCCTGGTGTACTGTGTGGCCATCACAGCTCTGCTTCTTCGAGAGAAGGTGAGTCTGGCTGCCATATAGCCCTGACAGCAGAAACAGTAGCTCTTACACGTCAGCCATGTTTTTTTTTTATTTATTTTTTTTAATCCTCTCGTTAGTCATGTGCCACAGTAAAGGTTGCATGAGTTAATGTACTTTTTCTGTGCCTCTCTTCTTCCGGCTGTGTAGTTCTGCAAACCCAAAGCCAGCCTCCAAGACAGCCTGTATTCGGTGAGTGATCTCAACAGTGCCCCTGTTGGTTCTCTGCTGCCACTGCAGCTCAGCAGTGGTTTTGTTAGAGGCTGCCACAGTGTACCTCCACCGGATTGTCACTAGGTGTACTCAGGGTGTGTGTGTGTGTGTTCTCCTAGGACCTGAAACCCCACGGCGAGTCATATGAGCCTCTGAGGCCTCGGAACGATCTGGAAATGGGAGCCGCACGGACCGTGAGTGATGCATTGTGGGATAGGACATTTTACAGTCCTGAATAAATGAAAAAAAACGAAAAGCAGAAACATGCCAGGTTATTCACAGGTCTTCTCTGTTGACCTCCTTCCTACAGAACCGCAGGCAAGCTTCCGATGATGTGTACACGGTAAGGGATGACACTCGGCACTCCCTCCTACTGTCTGTACACGTTTCCCTGGCAACCGCCGACAGTGTGAAAGACAAACAACAGAACACAAGTGTCACCGCAACTCCCCCCAGCACAGCTGTAGTTAGAGAGCGGTCTCTGAGATGAATATAGTAAATATACTTAATCAAAAGCAACTGTTTGAAAACTGTAATCAAATAAAAAAAAGTCCAAATATGTAATATATATATATGTGTATATATATATATATATATATATATACACACTTTTTTTTAATGAAGTGGTCGTAATGCTGTGCATTGGACAACTATAAACTCGGTTTTAGCACAGCTGTTTAAAAAAATAGCAAAATATATATTTACATTTCAAATTACTACAGTTTAATTATTTCCAAATATTTGCTGGGGATTTAAAACATATAATTTATTTGGCATATTTGCTGAAATATTTGATCTATCTGGAAGCCTTTTGTTACTGTGGATCTGGCAGCAGTC
>NC_057935.1:72466575-72471575 GCF_018555375.3 Anguilla rostrata | reverse complement strand
TGAATAATGATGATTTTTGTTTGGTTCACATGCTGTAAAATCCCAATCTCATCCCCAGATAAGTGTGTGAGAAACTTTCAGGGAGTCGAGCGAGACAATCTCACCACATACAGAGCAGTGCCCTGCCCTGCCCGCTCCTCCCCTCTAGGGGGCAGTGCACATCTCCCACTTTGGCAAAGCAGGATCATTGTGAACACAGAACCCGTCACCCCCAAAGAGCAGCAGCACTGCAGTATTAGTAGTATTTTTAACAGTAGCACTTTCCTATAAATTAAAAATAAAAAGTAATCAAGTGAAGAACAGCTGATAGAACAAAAGACAATGCAGTTTAGTTTTGCTTAAAGAGGACAGTTGCCAAGAAACTGCAGCTGAGGTATTTTATGAAAGTAAGGGCTAGATAACAGGTACCCCCGGCCACAAGCGGGTGTAGCCCCTCAGAGCAGAATATTTTGGGGATCCCCTCAAACGGGGGTTCACACGGACAGTTACGGGGATAAGAGCGTCTCGTGCTGAGTTCAGACCAGTTCAGACTGGTTCTAACCAGTTCAGACCAGTTCAGACTGGTTCTAACCAGCACAGGCTGCTGCAGTCAGTAGCTGTAAGGGTGGCCCCTCAATTATGCAGTACAGGGGGCGGAGTCAAGTGATAGTGAGGGCGGAGTCTGCCCAAAATGGGCGGAGCTCCGAGGCCTGTGACTCATCGCTTTCGGTGACTGGTCATGAGAGTAATTACCAAGTGAAGAGAGAGAGTGCAATTCTAGAGACCGATTAACACACTGGCAGAAGCTATTCTGCGCCAAGTTTTTACAACAAAACAGTCGGTAAAAGAAGACCCGGTCAAGAACAAGATGATGAAAACAGTCCGATACACACTGAAACTACAGAGACACAACGGCATCCTTGTGATGCTGACATTTTGCTTCAAAACATTTTCATCAATTTAACAGGAAGTACAAAGAAACATTAAATAACAGTAAAGCAAAAATGAATTAATGAGATGACAGACAGTATTTTACTTTAAAAAAACGTTTTTCAACTGCAGACTTGTACAAAATAGTTTTAAAAAATACACAAAATTATTTATTCAAACTGTTCTGTGATATGAAATAGCCTTTGTTGCAGCCATTTTACATGAGAGCTAATGTTACAGTTTTAATGGAATTTCTTATTCAGTACTTTGTTTTGAAAAAGAATAAATCCAAAAAATCAAATATCACCATCTGACACACCATATGCTTTTACTGGTACACTTGATTGGACAGAGGTCACTGGTAAATGCTAATAACACAAGTAAATGCCAAGAGCATCACTGTCACCTCACTTGCTTGACATGCAGGTGCACATGATTAGTGAAACTGAGTGAATAGTTGAGATGCTTAAGGTACAAAAGTGGAAAAGACAAGGCTACATCGCCCTCTTGCTACCGGAGGACTGAATTACAAGTTACAGAAGGGTTCTCGTTCTCAGCTGATCTGAACCAATCCAGCTGTTACGGAACAAAAAGCAAAATCTTTCTGATTGGTTCAAACTAGTCTTTGACAGCGTATGATGGCTCCACCCATCAAAAGGGGGTTTAATTCCCCCTCTTGCCCCCAGCCCCTATAACCCCCCCCCCCCCCCAGAATATAAGACAGTGTGAGCAGGTGGGAGGAGAGGACATTACAAAAGTAGAAAGAGTCCCACTGACACACTCTTACTTTGGTTTGAGCTTTGATTTATGGCTGACACACCCAGAACCCCAACACCCACCCACACACTGAACCCCAACACCCAACACCTAAACCTATACCATCTGCGAACCCCACACCCCATGAACCCACACAACTCTAAGCCTATATCCACTCATGCCCAAACCCAACACACTATCTAAGCCCTATATCCACTCATGCCCAGAACCCCAACACCCACCCACACACTGAACCCCAACACCCAACCATACCTAAAGCCCTATATCCACTCATGCCCAGAACCCCAACACCCAACCATACCTAAAGCCCTATATCCACTCATGCCCAGAACCCCAACATCCACCCACACATGACCCAAACCAACCATACTAAAGCCCATATCATCATGCCCAGAACCCCAACACCCACCCACACACTGAACCCCAACACCCAACCATACCTAAAGCCCTATATCCACTCATGCCCAGAACCCCAACATCCACCCACACACTGAACCCCAACACCCAACCATACCTAAAGCCCTATATCCACTCATGCCCAGAACCCCAACATCCACCCACACACTGAACCCCAACACCCAACCATACCTAAAGCCCTATATCCACTCATGCCCAGAACCCCAACATCCACCCACACACTGAACCCCAACACCCAACCATACCTAAAAGCCCTATATCCACCCAACCCACTGAACCCCAACATCTGCCAACACAAACTTAATTTACATTGATTTAATTATATCAGAATTGTCATCCTTTCATTGGTCACCGTTTTGAACTCAACACTTAAAACGTTTTAAATAAAAACCAACTAGTGTCCCCTGCTGAACACCAAACACACCCAACCCTTCCTCACCCTCTCTGGTTACACACACACACACACACATCTGAGCAAGCAGAGTCACATTGAGCTCCAGTGTGAATCAGCTATATTCTTCTCTTTGGATGACAGACATATTGCAGTGTTATTGTTATTACTATTATTAATTATATGATTAAGCTCCCGTCTTGCAGACAGCCCCATGGGCAGGTTTGCTACAGTAATTTTTGGTATATGTGAGAGGTGCCGGTGCCTGCAGTGGGGTCCGGGTGCTCCCCCCCCCCCCCAAAACACACCCTGGGGGGGCCCCGAAACAAGGGCACGTTCGGTGCGTTCACTAAAGCCAGGAGAAACACCTCCTTTCATTCAACAAAGACTGCACACCCTTACTGCTCTATAGAGACTGCACACACATACTTCTCTATAGAGAGACTGCACATATGTACTTCTCTATAGAGAAACTGCAGAACATGCTTCCACACAAGTTAAAGTCTTCTGTCTAGTGCACACACACACACACACACACACTCACACACGGCACATACACACACATAGGAGGTGCCAAATACAGCAGTGAAGACGCAGGAAGCAGAGGCACAGAGGCACAGAGAGAAGGCCGACCTCCACGCCACTGTGCTTCAGTCATAAACAGTGTGATTGGTGGCCTCTACGAGAGACCCGTCAGTAACGTCCAATCACAGAGGCCCAAGAGCACCAACCCACTCTGTGATAAGCATTATTAACATAATAATATAAATCTCTCAGAAGTCTTTTTGGTTAGATTTTCAGTTAGTTTTCCAGACACAGTCCTGGACAGGAAGGAATGGGAAAGCCACAGGAAGGACTACATTTCCCACAATTCCCCCACAAGCACAGCAGGACCACACCGCCTCAGTCAGTCAGGTAACCATGGTCACCAAACTCCATGGAGAGAGACTCCCTTCTCTCATTATGTTGCCCCCTAAAATAAAAGCCTCCAATCGCAGCCCTGCTCAGAGGAAATTAACATATTTAAAATAATGAAATATTGAGAACAGGGAGGGCGCAGGCGATGGGGGGGCGTGGCTGCCAGCTCACTGGGCCTTGGAGGCCGCGGTGATGGCGGTGGCGGGGGTCGTCGTGGTTACCACGTGGGAGGCGGCGCTGGTCTGCAGGTTGAGAGCACCGCCCGTTCCGGCGGTGGACACCAGGCTGACGGGGTTGCTGGTCAGCAGCGACAGGTTTTGGGGGCTCAGGAAGAGGGGTGCGGGCAGCAGACCGGGGGTCCCCCCCACGCCGCCCGAACTGGTGTTGGCAAACAGCAGATTCCCACAGCTGTCCAGAGACGTGATGGGGACTGAGCCACTGGAAGCCAGAGCTGCTGGAGAAAAGGAGGAGGAGGAGGAGGAAGAGGAGGGGAGGCAAAGGGGGAGGGGGAGGAGGAGGAAAAGGAGGGGGGAGGGGGAGAAGGAGGAGATAACAGAAGAACAGAGGAAAGAAGAAGAGGAGGAAAGAAAGACACAAAGTGATGAGTTTTCTGCAGACTAGAGTGCGACACGATGTGGCAGACAGGGGGCGCTGTGGTGGACGGGCACACACGCGTTACAGGAAGAGGAGAGCCAGCTGTGACAGACCTGGCGGAACCAGGCCTGCGTCTCCACATACCTTGGATTGTGGCCAGAGTGGTGTTGCTCATCAGAGTGGGCCCCAAAGCACTACTGAGCCCCCCAGGGGCCCAACTCAGCAACCCGCCACTGAGGGAGAGAGGAATCGAGAAGGGGGGGGGGAGGAGGAGGGGGAGGAGGGGGGTGAGAGAGAGGGAGAGAGTGAGGGAGATGGGGGAGAAAGAGGGAGGGAGAGATAACTATCACAGAGGTAACACAAAAGTAACTACATCTTACATAGGAAACATTTCACATAGCGGTAACTTAGATGAATACAGAAGATGAACATTACTCAGGTAAGGTTAACCAGGTACCCAGGTGCAGGTATAACAGGTACCTATAGCACACAGGTGACCCGGGTGACTATGCCCCGCCCACAGTGTAGGTGTGGCTCGACTCACCCCGGGGTGAACTGCGCTGATGTCATGAGGGCGGGGCTGAGTCCGGCGGCCGCGGCCATGGCAGCTAAACTGACACCGGAGAGACCGGGCGTGGCCACCACCACCTGCCCCGCCTCTGGCGCCCCCGCTGGCTCCGCCCCTGCGCTCTGAGGCTTTGAGGAGGAGGGGCTGAGAGGGGACGAGGTCACCGCGGCGGTCGCCGTGGAGACGGCCAACGGCGTGCTCTTGGCCAAAGCGCCGAGACTCGCGCCTGGAACGAAGCAGAAGCGTGGTGTGGGAAGGAGGCGCTACACTGGGGCCGCCTGCAGCACCCCCTGCAGGACAGACTGAGTACTGCAGCCGGGCTCAGGAGGGCAGCTCACCTGTGAACGCCAGAGTGGCGCCGGACGTGCTGGTGAGGGGCGGGGCCGGGTTCACCGTCAGCGTGGGCGCGGGGTTACTGGTCACCAG
>NC_057935.1:72389075-72461575 GCF_018555375.3 Anguilla rostrata | reverse complement strand
TGCTGCAGGTTCAGATTCGGCTGCTGTAGGTCCTCCGCACCACCAAGGGGAGACAGAGGCACATTACAAAAGGTACACAGGTGCCACACAGGTATGCCAATACAGCTAGCACATAAGCACACTAACACAGGTGTGCTAGAAGAAGTAACAGGTATGCCAACACAGTTATCGCATAGGTATGTGGAAACAGGAAACACACAGGTTACACAGGTAACAAAGGTGTCTCAAGACACATCATTACTGCTCACCTGTAATGCATTTACTGCTATACATACAATGAGTCACACTAGTGTAGATGGACTGCAGTAATAAACAGCCACACAGGTAACACACTCAGGTGTGCAGCACGGGTCTTACATGTGCGATGTGGATGGGCTGTGACAGGGGGAACTGGTGATGGGGTCCGCGACCGAGATGGGCCAGGTGGCTCGCGGCGACGAGCACTGTGCGGCTAGCGCCAGAGCTGGTGCTGACTGCTGCTGGTGACTGCTGCCACTGAGTCAGAGCTAGCGCAGAGCAGAGAGTCGATGCTCGCTGGAGTCAGAGTCAGCTGCCAAGAGTCACAGAGAGTCAGATTCAGCTGCAAGAGTCACAGAGAGTCAGAGTCAGCTGCAGAGAGTCACAGAGAGTCAGAGTCAGCTACAGAGAGTCAGAGTCAGCTGCCAAGAGTCACAGAGAGTCAGAGTCAGCTGCAAGAGTCACAGAGAGTCAGAGTCAGCTGCAGAGAGTCACAGAGTCAGAGTCAGCTGCAAAGAGTCACAGAGAGTCAGAGTCAGCTGCAAGAGTCACAGAGAGTCAGAGTCGGCTGCAGAGAGTCACAGAGAGTCAGAGTCAGCTACAGAGTCAGCTGCAGAGAGTCACAGAGAGTCATAGTCAGCTGCAGAGAGTCACAGAGAGTCAGAGTAGCTGCAGAGGTACAGAGATCGAGTGCCAGAGAGTCACAGAGAGTCAGAGTCAGCTGCAGAGAGTCACAGAGAGTCAGAGTCAGCTGCAGAGAGTCACAGAGAGTCAGAGTCAGCTGCAGAGAGTCACAGAGAGTCAGAGTCAGCTGCAGAGTCACAGAGTCAGAGTCAGCTGCAGAGAGTCACAGAGAGTCAGAGTCAGCTGCAGAGAGTCAGAGTCAGCTGCAGGGAGTCACAGAGTCTCAGATTCAGCTGCACAGAGTGACAGAGTCACAGATACAGAGTCAGCTGCAGAGAGTGACAGATAGACAGAGCCCCTGTGTGTGTGTGTGGGGGGGTGACATCTCTTGCTGCTGAGAGGGCGTGTGTGTGTGTAAACGTTACCTGTTGCAGTAGGGCGTGTGTGTGTGTGTGCATTACCTGCTGCAGTAGGGCATGAGTGTGCACAGTGTTCATTGCATTAGCATTCTGCACAGTTTGTTTCTGAAGGTCCAGTCCATTAGTCTGAGCACCTGTAGGGAGAGTAATACAGTGGGTCAGTAACACAGTAGAGTAGAGTGGAGCAGAACTGGGTAGAGTGGGGTAGAGTTGGGAGCACTGTGGTAGGGTGCATTAAAGTTGGGTAGAGAAGGCCAGAGTTGGGTAGAGTTGGGTGCAGCGCAGTAGGGGTAGAGTTAAATGCAGTACAGTAGAGAGGGTTAGAGTTGGGTAGAGTAGGGTATAGCTGGGTGTGATGTAGTAGATTTGGGTGCAGTGTGGTCGAGTTGGATAGAGTTTACATCAGTGCAGTAGAGTTGGGTGCAGTGTGGTGGAGTTGGTTGGAGTTGAGTAGAGTTGGGTGAAGTGTGGTAGAGTTGGGTGCAGTTTGGTAGTTTTGGGTGAACTGACCAGTATTTCCTGTCCCAGAGTCCTTCGCTTCTTTACTGCTTTCTGACTGGTTTCTCATGTTAGATTCTGAAACAGACACACAGGGATTAGCTCTCATTTGTATAACTCTCAGACGGACGTTCCGTTTATTCTCCAGTTCCAGTATCTGGGCACAAAAATCCATTTGATCTAATTCTAATTAATATCTATACAATTAACTACCTCACCTTCACCTAATTACCTCACATCACACAGTCATTATCTGCCATAACTGAACACTGTGCATCCTTACATATTCATCTCAATCCAGCGAGTGGACTGTGCTGAGAATGTGCTGAGACTGTGCTAAGACTGTGCTGGCTGAGTCTTCCAGTGTGTGCGCTGCATACCCATATATTCACTTCATCTTCAGTTAGTGTCTCAGCTGCATGCCCTAGGACCCCAGGCTGGGGGTAAGGGTGGAATATAAGTGGTGTATGGGTGGGGCATGGGTGAAGTATGGCTGAGGTATGGGTGGAGTAGGGCCCGTTGGGGGAGATAATCTGGGCCTACTTGTTTGGCCCCCTGAAGCAAGGGGTCATGAAGAAACTGCCAGAACAGCCCCAACACAGCACCAGCACAGCCCCAACACAGTGGCAGCACAGTCGCAGCACAGCACCAACACAGCACCAGCACAGCCCCAACACAGTGGCAGCACAGTCGCAGCACAGCACCAACACAGCACCAGCACAGTGGCAGCACAGCTCTAACCGGACTCCCCTGGAGCACAGTCACAGACCCACCCTAAACAGTAGCCCAGGACAGGAGGAAGAGCTCCAGATTCCCAACGACAAGATCCCAGCCACACTCTTCCTGTCTTCCTCCTGCTCTCTCTCTCTCCTTCCCATCCCTCGCTCCCTCCCTCCCTCACTGCGATGGTCATGACAGCCCTTTTTCCTGGAATGAGACTCCAGCTGGCAGTGGCTGTAATGTGGCCTAATCGGAATGCAGCCGATTAGAGTTGTATGCAAATGAGCTCAGTTCATTAAGGCAGCACAGCGAGCCTTCAAGTCCTGGGAGCAATTCATTCTGCACCCAGCACAGAAAGCTGTATGCATAATTTAAACCCCACATGAATATTTATCAACTCATTAGCATAGTAATTGGATCACTGTATAAAAAGAACTCCTGCACCAGCAGAACCTTCAGAAACTAAATACACCCACACACACAAACTCTCTCTCTCTCTCACACACACACACACACACTGACTCACACATACCACAGTGACTTATTCACACATACAACAGCACACACGTGCAAACACACCCACACAAAAATAAACGCCCCCACTGGCTCAGTCTCGCAAACACTCAAGCACGCACTCATACCGGTGGTCAGAGCAGTACTGTGGAGCAGTGACTACGCATAATGACTAAAACATTGAAAAAGGGGGGGGACAAAAAAATAAGAAAAATGAGAACCAAACTACAAACCACCACTTTCTCTCCCTCTTAACACTGCTGTTGCCATGACTACAGCACTCCCCAAATTATTATTATTTTTTTTTTAAACTTGTGAGCAGCAGATGATTCCTTTTGTGAGAAGGGTGATTCTGCTGCTGATATGATTCCAAAAACCTAATTACTCCTAAATAAATTATGTAAATGGTGTCATTAAAATAACTTTCCACCGCCTTTATTGTCACCCTGACTGAACACCAAGCGGATCGAGTACCGGTATCAGGCCTGGGAGAAACAAGCCACATTCCTACATTGCACTATAATTACACAGGCTATGTGTGAGCTATGCGCTCATAGTGCATAGCTACGCAGCATGGGCTGATTGGACGTCTCTCTCTCTCTCACACACACACACACACACACACAACTGAATGCTGTGTAGAGACATGTCCAGGTATTAACACAGTAATACCGTTCAAGAGGCTTGTGCATACCAACATTTTTACATAGCCATTCTGCTAACATACCATGCTATGCAGAATATGTAGTAGATTATGAGTTGCAGACATGCTCTACTGTCTGTTACATGCTGTACAGTCTATGTTACAGGCTGTGCTGTATGCTAATGTTTGTGCTGTACAGTCTATGTTGCAGGCGGTGCTGTAATGCCTGTGCTGTAGAGTCTATGTTACAGGCTCCGCTATAATGTTTGTGCTGTGCTGCCTGTGCTGTTGTATCTGTATGGTCTTTATGTTGAAGGTTGTGCTGTACTGTCGGGGGTTTAAGAAGGTGAAGCTAACCTGGCTGGTAAGGGAACGCTCGTCTACAACCCCACAATATATAAACATTCTGCCATGGTCGTAAGGGCAGTCTCTTAGCAACAGGCCATTCTAATGCAATATTCCTCATAGTGACACCAGCCTAGCGGGGAAGTGTGATCACTACATTACATTAGAGCAGACCCAACGGCCGCCATCCCAGGTACAGTTGTTCACCGGATAAAAACCTGTCTGACACACACTACCTGAGGGCAATGACAGACTTCAGAACACAGTGTAGCATGCAAGTGATCTATCTTTTTATCTTTTAATAATAAACACCAATAGCCAATAGGATAGCCCGCTTTTTCTTTTTGTCTACTAAACTTATGTTCAGAACCCAGAATACTTTTCTAATCGATATATCCCGGCACACCATACTAAACAAACAGAAAACGTACTTTACAAGATATTTACAAGATAGAATTGTCCCTTGTTCTTATAATTAATACCCTGAATGAGATTTTTTTTAATCACACACTCGCTACGAAATGAAAAGTCGTTAAAGCTAGCTAGGAAAATAATGATGACAATATATTAAACGGCAAGTGTATGTAAGAAAGTTGCATGGACGCACACTTAACTAGCTACATACTTCTCCCCCTTAAATACACCGCGGCCTGCTTTCATGTAAAAGCCGGGGTCTTGCCTAACAGCCTCGCTGCTCAACGGGTCGTATATGGTAAGTAAATCTTTACACGGTGAGAACAGCGACGATACAATTGGCTAAATCTGCACAAACTGTCGCTCGTAATGTTACGACATGGGACATGTGGGTAAATATGAAAATGACTAAACATGAGAGGCGGAGACAGATCCGTCAAGTAAAAAATCTATTTCCCAATTCGAGATTCAGTCCATTTAACCAGCCAATTAATTCCTATTAATGTTAACGAGCTAAATCACCGCCAAATTGTTACTTGCTCCCCATCGTATCAATTTAGCAAGATGGTTTATTGGGGTCTTTTTCGGCAAAATAAAAATAAAAATAAAAAATCCCAAATCAATCAGTCGTGTCAAGACCAAAGTTAGCTGACTTGTTATAAACTACACTGGATTTAGTGAGGTAGAATCGCGTACAGTCAGAAGTACACTTAGGCTACACTGACAGATCTTTCTACGCAGTTTTACCTGTTACCCAGGGTTAAAAATTTGCATTAAATCTGGGTTGTGAGGTGTTAGCACCACAGTGCACAAAACCAACTACATTCAATTACCGTTGTTCTAAAACTATTTTAAGACTGCAGGTGGCTAAAGAAGTTAGCTAATATTAGACTACAATATAATTTGACACGAATCAGTTTAATCGTCGTATTCTCACATTTCATCAGGCGTGAAGTTAGCACTCAAACGTCACATACATAGTTAACTAAACACATATTAACACCTCTAATAAGAGAACGCAGGTATGCTCGCCAGCTAGCAAACCAATAAATTATCTTCCGAAATAATTACTGCCGACTATATAATTATAAAACCACCCGAACGTAAGTGTTGCTAGGGAGCTAGCTAGCTAGGCTACCTACAGTTTAAGGACTTGAAGTAATGTTAACTTTCATTTAGTTAGCTACTTAGAGTTACACAGTCAAGCCATTTCAGAGTTGACCTTTGCAAAGATCACATCAACTTCAGCTAGTTATCGCTATGGTTACACGACTAGTCTAACGTAAACTGACAATCAGATAGCAGCACTGGTTATTTAAGGGAAAACTAGTCATCGATAGCTAAACCGCACAGAACTATGAGATCTTCAGAGAGGGACTCATGAATAACCCAGCAACAGTCTCAAGGTTTGCTACCACTCGGCAAGGGCACAAAGAATGAGGGAAATCGTAAAGTTGACGTAAAACTAAAGCCGCTATGATACACAAAACTCTCCCCTTTTCACTTTAAGTAATTTGCATTGTAAATATACTTGGTGCTGGTGAGTCAATTAATATATACACACCAGTCTAACGTTAGCATAGCTTACTAGCACGAAACTAACAGTCTAGCACCTTGCAATATCAACAACATAGCTAGCTACCCAATTAACATACACCCTAGCCAGCTTTTGAAGATGTTCAAAATCCACTGATAGGTAGCAGATAACATCAACTTTCACGGAGAATCTCAACGCATTTTGGCAACCGTAGTTTAATTACTAATAAAATATGCTAAATCGTGGTTACGCGCTATAAATATGGACAACATGCCTGGTGTGTTGTTGCTGTGCAAAGCCAACGTGATTTACTGTACATTTTCCACTGGACTGTAACGTTAACGTTAAGCAGTTTGCCATTGCAGTTTCAGAAATAGAGCGTTAGCAAGATAGTTTTAAATGCATTAATTCTGATCATTGGTGCGGAGTAGTAATTTATTATTCTAATGTTAAATAGCTTGTATTTCTTCTTCCATCCTGATCCAAGTTGAAATAAAGAGTCTTTGAATATTAATATGAATATGTAAAATGCTATAATGATTACCTGGTTCTGAACTCTCATCTTGACTTGCTGCTCCTCCGTCAGCCATTTTGAATATTTAACCCGAATTCCCAGCCCTGCGATTGAGAACTACACACCGCGAAGCACTACACTAGTTTCAGTTTTTAAAATGCAAAACATCTCCTTTATAAATAAACCCATTTGGTTTCTGGCATATTGGGTACACATTCAATTTAACTCAATAAAAAAAACGAAACAAATGAACCATCGGATACGCAGATTGTCTGAATTAATAGCTGGAGAAAAGTGACTAATCTGAGAACGTGAAAAATGGAACGTGAACTATAGACATGACGCTAAATGTCTGCCTTATTAGGATGGCTTTCCGTTCCAGCGTTTTTTCATTGGTGCGAAGTTTTGAATAATTGTACGGGCAAACGTATTCCCGTTTAATTAAACGTATTGTTAAACACAAAGGGACAAATAAAACAGCTCTTTGGAAATTATTTAAGCACATTTTGATTGATGTAATGGGATTTTTACATTTTTCACGGAGGACAAAATTGACTGATTTCTTGGGTTAAAAGTCTGCACTTTGTTTGCACCGATCACCCTGTGCTTGCCCGTGAATGCTGCTGACAAATGAAGACATGGCAAAAAAAGCACTTCTTCATAACAGCCTCGTCTGTCGAAACCGTACGAACAGAGGGAAAAAAAGGAAAAACAAGTAAAACAATTTTACTTTAGACTAAGGAATTTGTGAACAAAAATATTGGTTTAAAATGTGTTTTAAGTTAAGGGAAGGAAAAAGTGGTCAAGTGGACCAGTGTCGTGAACAGTGAAACTGCACTATTTCATTACAATCCAGTTAATTTAAATCCAAAGTGCAACACTTAACATGGAGCAGACCTTTGTTGCCTGAGCATGATGGACAGCATTGTGCAACTCCTGTATTACAACAAAAATGAAGTGATGTCCCCATCAGGGCCCATATTCATTAATCATCTGAAGATCACAAGTGCTGATCCAGCATCAGTTTCGCCTTTTACCCCATAATGGACATGGGACGGGAAACCTTATCCTGGAGCACTCTCGCTTCGAAAAATTGTACGAACCGTGCCCAGATCCACTTCTTAAATGGATTTTTATTTTCTTAGATGGATGATATCCTGAATATTTTCACAAAACAGCATGGGCAAGGTTGGGAAGTGTTTTTCTGGGTTCCATTGACTGAATGTAGTTCAGGCAAATTCTCAGGCTCTGTGATTTCTGACACCATTTGCTGTTAATGTTTGGTCATGCACAAACATAACTGGGAGTGAGCATGTAAATAAAAAAAGACAGGTCTGTATTCAATCAACATTTGTCATTCATTTTGACGTAAATGTAAATTCAGGTACCTTTTTTTTTTTTTACAGACCCAGTTTGCTGAGTTAGTTTAGAGTGATTAAAGTGAACTTGCCAAAATGTGATTGTGAAGAAAAATATAATATATAATATAATATAATAATAATAAATAATAATCCTTGCTTTTAATTCTTTGTTAAAGTTAAGGGGCAAATGTTGATTGAATCCCCAGCCCAAATGTTTAACCATAAGGTATTCCAGTGCTTTCTGAGGGTGCTGCTGGGAGATGAAGTTAAATTTGTTGTTTTTCTTATTGTTTTTTATTAGATCTGGACTTCATCTCCCATCAGCACCTGTATGTTCACATTGTAGCTGTTGAATTCATCTCTGATGTACCACAGAGATGAACTGGGAAATATACTCTATGTTTTGTTGTGCCGAGGCTCTGCACTCTGAGATCCAAAGCATCCTCACTTCAGGATTTGAATTTCTCTTTTACCTCTGTCATACAGATCGGCACGAACAAGCCCAGATCAGGTACCCAGTTCACATGATGCTGTTTATTGTACATTAACAGGGACTGTGATTGGGTTAGGAGACGCATCACTGTGGCTGGACGGTGGGAGGCCTGCTGAAAGGAAGTGCATTTATGCTGTGACATGTTCACTGCATTCTTAGTGTCTGGCTGACAGTCTCGGCATGTCCAATTCTCTCTGTAATTTGGAATGTCCAGTTCGCTGATGACAGCTGCGCTCATGTGATGATGTAGGCAACCAGTTCGGTGTAGTGCTGAGGGTTCATCTCAGAACAGCGTGGTCCAACACGCCACGCTCGCGCAGAGCCGAGCCTGAGGAGGACACTTTGTGTGCAGCTTTAGCAGGGCTCTCTGACCCTGGAGAGCCCGGGTCCAAGCCTTGCCAGATCATCAGTCGTTACGGTACTTTTTCTGGAAGGTTGTGTACTTCTGAAACAGGCTTTTTCAGGAGTTTTCTATTGCACAAACTGCCCGAAACCATTAAAAGTAATGGTCAGTCTTCATTTGAGGAGGTATGTTTCAAAATGTAAGTTACAAAAAGCAATTTCACAAATCATTATCTTTAGATTTTATTTTTAAAACAAATTTCAAGAGATGTGTTTGTTTTGCCCCTCTGACGTAGAGAGTGTGAAAGTCAGTGACATGGATTTGCCTCACATTAGGGTTTGATATTTCTGGTTAGTCATTTACCTCTTTTCTTCAAACCTTACACTTGTATCTTCAGAACTTGGTGACAATCATGTGGTGAAATTTAGCTAAACTGAAGTCTTTTCTACATGTGAAATGAATAAACAGCCCCTACTCACTTTCTTCTTGTCCAGTGCTGGGCAAAAGAATGTACATACAAGTTTGCAGTAAAGCTCTAAATAAAGTTTTGGCAGTGAAACTTGTTGATTGTGGTATAGCAGTTCCCTCCAAGCGCATGGAAGCCAAAGAATGAGCAGAAAAACCGTCCTGTACTTGACGAGAGGAGTCCCAAACCGGGGTGGTGGGAGCGTGCTCCGTAGAGACAGGAAGTCCTAAGAGTCGCTGTCTTTGTACGCGCGTCGCTTTGCCTCCTGCTGTCTTCTCCACGCCCCGATGACATCATCCTCATCCAGCTCCTCCTCCGCCTGCACCCTGGACCGCTGGCGACACCGACTGATGAAGGAGGACACCTCTTCCTCTTCCTCCCCCTCTTCCTCCCGGCCTCCTCTCCTCGGCTCTGCACGGTCGTCCCGGTAGCGGGAGAATGTCTGCCTTGCCCCATACGCCCTCTCCTCCTCTTCCTCCTCTTCCTCAGAGGTGTAGGCCCTCTGCACTCTGTAGCTCTGGGATGCCTTTAGACCGTTGGACAAGGGGTCCGTTGCCGGGGGAAACCTCCTGGGGTGGTATGGCATCTCTGTAGTGGGATCGGCGTCATTGCTGCCATGGAAACTGCAGGAGGAGAAGTCCTCTTCTGCAGCTGTGGAGGAGGCGCACTCCTCCTCCTCGCTCTGGAAGGAGCTCTCTGAGGCCCTCCTCCGGCTGGAGTAGGCGCAGTCGGGCTCGGCTGCCGGCTCTCCGGGCGCCGCTCTGTCCGGCCGCGGGTACCGCGACGGGGCTCTGATGTCATCCAGCCACTTGTCGATGCTGCTGGTCTTGTCCCTCTCTGCCGCAGAGTTACCGAACCTCCCGGCAGTCCCTGCCGAGGGCCCGTCCCACCTGTGGAGGGCGGGGTCACGGGTGGGGTCGCGAGCAGGGACACGGGTGAGGTCACGAGCAGAGATGCGGGTGGGGTCACGGGTGAGGTCACGAGCAGAGATGCGGGTGGGGTCACGGGCGGAGACGTGGGTGGGGTCAGGGCTGTATTTGCTCGTGACCTTAGCCGTCCCTTCGCTGTCGTCCTCGGCCTCCTCATCGCTCTCCTCCTTCTTCTTCTTCTTCTTGAACAGGGTGCTGCGCTTGTTGTCGGAGGCGATCTTCTGCAGTTCGTAGGAGTCCATCTTGCCCCTCATCTCAGACTTCATCTCCTTGTCCATGGAGTCCAGCTTGCGCAGGTCCACCTGGTCCTGGAACAGGCTGTACAGGGGCACGCTGGTTTTAGTGATCTTTGTCCGACCGGACCCGTACCCCGAGTAGCTGGACGTGCCCCCGCCGGACAGCATGGACTCTCCCCCACCCCGGGACAGCCCACTGGTGTACGATGCTCCGCTCAGCATGGAGGCCTTGTCGTCGTCCACGGGCCGCCCGGAGTGTGCCCCCAGGCTGAGCACGGACCCGGCGCGGGACGGGGGCAGGCTGCCCCCGCCCATCAGCATCTCCCCCTGCTTCTGCATCAGCGTCTCCGTCACCACGTTGGCGATCCAGTTCTGGATGCTCAGCAGGTCCACGGCCTCGTTCCCCTGCCCCTGCAGGTTGGGCAGAGGCACCATGGGAGTGGGCGGGGCCTGGGGCGGCGCCGTGGCGGAGCTGCGGGCGCTGCGGGCGCGGGAAGCAGAGGAGCGGCCACTCAGCACGGAGGCGGAGTCGTCGGGGGCGGGGCTGCGGGCGGAGGCCAGCTGCCAGAAGGCGGAGAGCGGGATGGTGCTCCCGCTCAGCGTGCTCTCCGTCTCCCAGCCGCACGAGGACTGGCTCTCCTCCAGCGTGCGCCGCGAGCGCTCCAGCACCTCCTCCCGCCGCTGCCTCCTCCTGGCCAGCGCCGAGTCCTGCGCCCGGCTCATCTCCACGATGGCGTCTTTGTCCACCTCGCCCAGCTTCTTCTGCTGCCGCATCTTCCAGCTCTGATAGGCTGTCAGGTTCACGTCCTCCAGCGCGGGCGGCTTGGCCTCCTGGGCCTCTCCCTCCCCGGCCCCGCCTTCCCCCCCCGCCCCCTGCTCCGCCTCGGCGTCCTTCTTATTCCACCCAAACTGGATCCTCTTCACCCGCCACCTCTCCAGGGGCGTGAGCGTGTCTTTGTTCTTCTTGCAGAAGTTGTAGAGCGAGCCGGGCTCCGACAGCACGCTCTCCACCTCCTCGTCCCCGACCCCGCCCCCGCTCTCGCTGTCGTCGTCCTGGCCCCGCCCCTTGTAGCGGGCGGCGGCCTGCTCCTCGATCTCCTTCAGCCGCTGCTTCCACATGTCGGCGTAGCTGCTGGTGTCCGTGGCGACGGACGAGACGGACTCGGCGCGCGCGCGGCGAATCCCCTCGGTTACGGCGCGCACGTCTGCGCTCGTCACGCTCTCCAGGTCCTCCGGCAAGGGCCGCCGCCTTCTTCCTCCCGCCACCGACTCCTCGTCCTCGTCGTCGCTCAGCAGCTGCGCCTGCCACCAGCCCTCGTCCTGGTACCTCTCGTTCCGCTGCTGCCACTCCTTAACCAGGCGTCCCACGTCCTCCTCTGCCTCCTCTTCCTCGCGCCTCTCCGCGGGGAGCGAGGGGACGCGCCCGTCCCGGCTCGTCGTGCAGGTGCTGGCCACGCTGGCGCCGTCCTGCTCCTCCGCCAGGATGGAGTGCACCTGCGCTCCCATGATGCTCTCTGGCTGGCGGCGCGCCAGCGCGTCCACCACGGAGCTCTGGCTGAGCGTGTCGCTGCGCTCGTCCTCGTCCCGCTCCTCCAGCAGCGCCTCGTTCAGGTCCCGCAGCTGCTTCAGGAAGCCCTCGTTCGGGCACACGGGCCGCTTCCTGCGCAGCGCCAGCAGCGCCTCCAGGATGGTCATGTGGTGGAAGATCATCAGGTACGCCGCCACCAGCACCGCCGAGCGGCTGACACCCATCACCGAGTCCACCAGCACCTTCCCTGCAGGGGGCGATAGAGAGACAGAGCCATCAGCCTGCTGGAACACCACAGGTCATGAACATCACAGGTCAATAACAGAAACGTGAGTGATACTCATATGAAGTACAGAAACGTATGAGCATCGCAGATCAATTTTAGAATCATACAAATACCACACATCCCGCACACTCTTACTGCCTCAGTTCAGCACGTAGCATTAGCAGACAGCTCGCTTGTTACTCAGAGCCAAAGCTGCTCTTACTCAGCGCTGAGTACGCTCTCGCTGACGCTTGTCCTCTGAGGGGCATTGCGGTTTGGTTGGGAACTGGGCCTGTTCTGCTGTTGTCAGCTCCACATCCCCTCTGCCATGAGGCCTTTGAGGGAAGTATGTAAATTGAGCAGCTTTTGCTAAACTTCAGGCCATGTAAATGGACTGTATTTAAAAAAAGCTCAATTTGATCTGTTTTCTCAAATATGAGCATGTTTTTATCAGGCTAGTCTTACTCTACATCCTATTATTTCCAGTCAGCTTGGAAAAACTGGTAATTGGTGTAATAATGGGTGGCAGTGTAATATAATGGTTAAGGAGCTGGTCTTGTAACCTAAAGGTCACAGGTACGATTCCCCGGTATACTGCCGTTGTACCCTTGAGCAAGGTACTTAACCTGCATTGCTTCAGTATATATCCAGCTGTATAACTGGATACAATGTAAATGCTATGTAAAAAGTTGTGTAAGTCTGCCCTATCTGCCCCCCAGCCTCCTGCCCTATCTGCCCTCCTGCCCCCCACACCCCAGCCTCCTGCCCTACCTGCCCCCCAGCCTCCTGCCCTATCTGCCCTCCTGCCCCCCACCCCCCAGCCTCCTGCCCTATCTGCCCTCCTGCGCTAGCTGCCCCTCAGCCTCCTGCCCCTCACCCCCCAGCCTCCTGCCCTATCTGCCCTCCTGCCCCCCACCCCCCAGGCTCCTGCCCTGCCTGCTCCCCAGCCTCCTGCCCTCCCTGCCCCTGAGCCTCACCCTTGTGTGTCAGCAGCGCCTCGTCCAGGAACTCGGCGGCTGAACGCAGGAAGGGCGAGATGTCTGCGCTGGGGAAGTCGTCCACCTCGATGCCGTGGTACTGGATGTTCATGCCGGCGTAGAAGTCCGTGCCCGTGTACACGCCCGTGCCGTGGGCCGCGTTCAGGACGTGGGTGATGCCCATGCGCTTCAGACGCGACTTATTCACCGCCACCATCCTGCAGCACACACAGCCAATCAGAGATCACCATGAACATCCTCTACAACACAGAGCCAATCAGAGATCAGCATGAACATCCTCTACAACACACAGCCAATCATAGATCAGCACAAATCTCTAGAACACACAGCCAATCATCGATCAGTATGAACATCCTCTACAACACACAGCCAATCAGAGATCAGCATGAACATCCTCTACAACACACAGCCAACCAGAGATCAGAACAAATCTGTACAACACAGCCAATCAGAGATCAGCACAAATCTGTACAACACACAACCAATCAGAGATCAGGACAAATTTGTACAACACACAGCCAATCAGAGATCAGCACAAATCTGTACAACACACAGCCAATCAGAGATCAGCACAAATCTGTGTAACACACAGCCAATCAGAGATCAGCACAAATCTGTACAACACACAGCCAATCAGAGATCAGCACAAATCTGTACAACACACAGCCAATTAGAGATCAGCACAAATCTGTACAACACACAGCTAATCAGAGATCAGGACAAATCTGTACAACCCACAGCCAATCAGAGATCAGCACAAATCTGTGTAACACACAGCCAATCAGAGATCAGCACAAACCTCTACAACACACAGCAAAAGCAGAGATCAGCACAAATTTCTACAACACACAACCAATCAGAATCCAAGGCAACTACGATGTACAACACACAAAGTTCAATATGCACACAACCAATCACAATTCATGACAAAACAAATTCAACACAAATCTAAACATTGCACAGCCAGTAGAGTTCAATGCACCTACTTCAAACCAGAATTCATCATAACTTTGATGTGCAAATACAAAGTTAAACACACTTGCACTGCCAAACAGAAATCAGCACGAATGCTCTACACCACTCACAGCGAATCAGATACCAACATGAATACAGCCAATTCAAATTTAAGACAACGGCTCTGAAACACACAGCCAGTCATAGTCCAAAGCCAATCAGAGTTCAACACAGCTGTCCTAAACCACACGGACACGCACTGAGTGAATGGCCGTTGTCACGGTGACACACGCTGAGTGAATGCGGGTTGTCACGGTGACATACACTGGGTGAATAGGTGTTGTCACGGTGACACACTGGGAGAATGGGGGCCATCATGGTGACACACGCTGGATTAATGGGGGTTGTTACGGACACACACTGGGTGAACGGGGGTCGTCATGGTGACTCACTTCTCTGCGATGAAGATGTTGGGCCACACCTCGTCGACAGCGTTGAGGGGGGCCTCCAGGCGGTCCTGCACCAGGGCCCTCTGGATGTCCAGCACACAGGGCGTGTTGTAGGGGCTGCTTTCATCCACCATGTCCCTCACACAGTTATACAGATCCTCCACCATCATCTGCTCCGCCGGGTCCACCTCTGAGTCCTCCTCCTGCAGATCTGAACACGGACAAAAGACTGAGACTGAGCGACAGAGACCAGGTCACTGAGACAGCAGGGAGGTGAGAGGGAACCACTGAGACTGAGCGACAGAGACCAGGTCACTGAGACAGCAGGGAGGTTAGAGGGAACCACTGAGACTGAGCGACAGAGACCAGGTCACTGAGACAGCAGGGAGGTGAGAGGGAACCACTGAGACTGAGCGACAGAGACCAGGTCACTGAGACAGCAGGGAGGTGAGAGGGAACCACTGAGACTGAGCGACAGAGACCAGGTCACTGAGACAGCAGGGAGGTGAGAGGGAACCACTGAGACTGAGCGACTGAGACCAGGTCACTGAGACAGCAGGGAGGTGAGAGGAAACCACTGAGACTGAGCGACAGAGACCGAGTCACTGAGACAGCAGGGAGGTGAGAGGGAACCACTGAGACTGAGCGACAGAGACCAGGTCACTGAGACAGCAGGGAGGTGAGAGGGAACCACTGAGACTGAGCGACAGAGACCAGGTCACTGAGACAGCAGGGAGGTGAGAGGGAACCACTGGAAGTAACACACATTGACCAAACGAATGACTGACTGACTGACTGACTGACCGAACAAGTGACTGGCTGACTGACTGACCGAACGAGTGACTGACTGACTGACTGACCGAACGAGTGACTGACTGACTGACTGACCGAACGAGTGACTGACTGACTGACTGACTGACCGAACGAGTGACTGACTGACTGACTGACTGACCGAACGAGTGACTGACTGACTGACTGACCGAACGAGTGACTGGCTGAGATATGAAACAGAAAGATACTCTCAGAGTGATACTCTGGTGTTTGGCACGTGATTGAGAGGTGACTGATTTACAGATAGGCGTTTAGTTGGTAACTGAGCAGTGATCGGTTCCTCACCCATATCATCGTTCCGTTTGGTGGGCAGCAAGGAGGACAGATTCAGGGGGTCCATGAAGATGCTCTCCGTGTCCGCCCCTGAGATGACTGAGAACCTATTGGGGAGTGTTGCCAGGCAGCGATGCATCAGCTACTTTACTTTCAATGGACCAGTAAAGATATCACTGAACACATGGGTATGAGAAATAAAAGATACACAAGTCCTCAGACTGAGCATCTGCTAATCTATTAAACAGTTTGACATTTAAAGTATTTAAAGTATTACTGGCACATCCAAGGGAGATACACAGTGTAGTTTTGCAAATTACCCCCCTAGATTATCCACGCTATAAAATAAAGTAAACTGTGACATGCGCCATGAAATATGATTCATAAGCACGTGTGAAAATGTGAACGTTAGGACAAGAATCTGAAGCGAGGGCACCACGTCACTCTAACCTGCTGGGGGAGGAGCAGCGCAGGTGATTGGACGAGGTTGAGTTGACGCTGATGATGTCATCGTCCGGAACCACGTGATCCGCCTCATTCTCCTGATCACTGTGAGTGGCCATGGCAACACCACCTCTCTGACTGTAGGCTACTGCAGAACCATACACACGTAGGAGTACACACACACGTAGGAATGCACATACATGTAGGAGTACACATACAGAAACATCTCTATGGAGCATCACAATGTGCAGAGTTGAGGCTAAAGCTGTAACACATCATTCCTCGCTTTCTTTCAACATGCAGTGCGGACCGTGTAGGCATTGCTTCTGTCTACGGCTTTTCATTGTCACTAGTTTGTAATGGGATCCCTCTTCGTGTGATGATTGATGATTAACCTAAAAGATTTATAGCTACAAAGTAAGAGCCTGACAAGAAAATTGACATTTCTGAGTTCTGAACCTCCCCCATTCCCAATGGATTAGATTCCAAAAGTTCAACTGAACTTTAAAATATAGCTAGCGAATTACCCGGCTTGTCTTTCTTTGACAAAATAAATGGAAGCACCACGTGACGGAAAAGCAAACGCCTTCAGCTTTGAAGTACCTGAATCACAATTACGAATGCAGCTACTCAGGTCAGTCAATATGTGTCAGACAGAAAAGGGGTCTGACAGTCAGCACTTAGTCATGCAAATATCCAAAGCAGCATGACTCAACTAACAAAGCTTCGTAGAGGCCAAATAGCTAGTGCCTGAATTGGAGGTGCATCAGTCATAAAACTGATACAGATTATTTGTCATAGGAAGGGGACACATCGATGGACACATCACAGGATAATCACTGCACAACCCAAAACTAAAGCTACAAAAATGGCCTGTGACTCAGTCTTAATATAAACTGTATGTTGTTAGCATCACAGAGCTGGTATTAATGGCAGGTTCACCCTTTGGAACCCCCTTGTGTCCAAGGCTAATGCACAAAGACTAATAAACTGGCGTAAAGAACACAAACCTAAACTCCTAAGTAATGGGAAAAAGGTAATATGGTCTTGTGCTCTTTCCTACTCAGGTTTACGTTTGGTGAAAGCCAAAGGAAACCATCAAACCCACAATGTCTGTGCTCATAGTTAAACGTGGTGGTAGATCTGTAATGGTACGAGCGGCCATTTCATGAGAGTCATTAGTTTTGATGACTGCTCTGCATGGCTGTGTAACAGCCAGAGAATATGAAGCCATTTTACTAAACAAGTTGCGCCAAATGGTGCAAACACTGTTCCCTCATGGTGTCCCACTACCTAACAAACTCAACACATTGCTAAACAAATTGAGCATGTCTATGGACTCTACAATCACTTTTGTGGGAGGTTCTGGAATGCAGAACACAAAGTAGAGTTCCGTCTCTTTCTTCCCTCTAAGAAATGGAGTCGTTCCTTCTTGAAGAATAGGCCAATGTCCCACTACACACAGATCAGAACTTGCCTGGGATCATTTCAAGAAGGACTGTTCTGAAGGTGAATGGTGTTCCTGCTCCTTATCAGTTGCCTGATGTTCATGTACTCTTTCATTGTTTTCTTCAACCTCTGTATATTAGCATTTTTGTCAGTGTACCCATATGGTCCAGTATGTATGTATCTGTGTCTGTGCGTGTGTTTGAGTGTGTGTGTGTGCGTGTGTGTGTGTGTGTGTGTGTGTGTGACTGTGTGTGTGCTTATCTGTGTGTATTAATAGCAGCAGGGACAGCTGCTCAGCCCCAGGCTGGGTAGAGAGCCAGGCCCACAGTGACGGTGAGAAAATCAGGGCAGTCGAGTCCCCTGGATCAGAATCCTGCCCCCCCCACCCCAAAGCCCAAACCTCCTTAACGCTACAGGTATTACCCCCACCCCACCCAACGCCCCCAGCGCAGCGCGGAAGAGAGCGGCTCCACCTGAGCTTACCTGAGCGTGGTGGTGGGGGTCCTGTTGGCGGCTGGCTGGCGGGGCTGAGACTGACCGTGTGGAGGGTGAGGGCCGGGGTGAGGGGGTCTGGAGCATGCGCTAAATTTAGAGCCTCACAGCTCTGAGGCCCTGGCTCCGCCCCCGACACCCGATGCCTGTTACCCTCACACACACACACACTCACTCACACTCACTCACATACACACACACACACACACACTCACTCACACACACACACACACACACTCACTCACAATGCCATCACACACACACTCACACACACACACACACCACATACCACACACCACATCACACATCACACACACACACACACACCACGCACACACACTCACCACACTCACACACACACACACCCCCCCCCCCCACACACACACACACTCACACACACACCACCATCACGCACGCACACACACACACCACCATCACGCACACGCACATACACACACACACACACACACACACCACCATCATGCACACACACACTCACGCACGCACACTGCCATCACACACACAAACTCACTCACTCACTCACACTCACACACACTCGCACATACTCACGCACACATACACACACCACTCTCACACACACACACGCACATACACATGCACACACACACTCACGCACGCGCACACACACACACTCACAATGCCATCACGCACGCACACACACACACCACCACCACGCACACACACACAAACTCACTCACACACACACACACACACTCACACACATTCACACTGCCATCACACCCACAAACTCACTCACTCACTCACGCACACACACTCACACCACCATCATCCACTCACACACACGCCGCCATTACCCACACACTGACATACACATCAACACAAACCCCAGAAACGCACATGCACAAAGTATGCCTTAATGAAGCAGGAGGCAGATGCTCATCAACTGGATTTATTTACTTCATGAGTTGTCCAGGTCAAAGTCAGAGCATAGTATCACAGTGCAGAAAATGGGGAGGTGGGCTTATTTAAACAGCACTGCCTGTACACCGCACGGTAGATACAGACTCAGTTCAGTTCAGAACAGTTCCACATAAATTAAGGCATAAACACGTTTCTTTGTCCTATAACAGACTACAATAGAACAACACAGAAGGTTCAATCCCATTAACTTCCTTTTTTATGAAACTTTTCTGTTTTATGATTTTTTTTTCTCCCTTCCACAATTGAGTCCTGGGCTCAGGCCAGCTTATGTCGTATTTGTGCCGGGCTGGTGTTGAATTTGTTGGGTACACGTCGGCAAAATCTCACACAAAGCACTGATGCGCAAAATCAAACCAAGATGGCCGATCTTGCAGTAATGGTATGGGCAGCAGGGGGCAGTGTCGGTCTATGCATCCACTGCCATGGGACTCAAATCAAGGCTTGGTGTAGAACGGTGGTTTTCAAGTTGGGTCCAGGGTCCCCTCCTGTAGATGATGGTTTTCATTGTCACCATGATCGCAACCCCAGAATCTTTCATGATTAGGTGCTTCCTGTGTTTACAGGGATTATTTACCCTCTCTAGCCAAATAATGTCAGAAATAAATATACATGGAAAATAAAATTATAATATTCACACGCTTTTTTTTGCTATATTGCAAACAATTACATGGAAAGAGGTAACACATTTTTAACTGATCGAAAACTGAGGTGAATCAATAGAATTTCCCTCAGGAGGTGTCTTGCCCCAGATAGAGGGACACTTTGCCCACTAAGCATCAAATGCCTGCTGCAATGCCATAATTGTCAAGTGAGTAGGCTACGCTGTTTTGGCTTCCTTAGTAGGCTACGCTGTTTTGGCTTCCTTATTTTTACGTTTTTCCTATGCGCACATGCACTTCAGTATAGCAGCAGTAACACTTTTGCTTAAAATTTTCACAAAAATTGTTTGTGATTGGGTGATGAGCCCTAGTCGATATAATCACTCATATACTGTTTCTTATCAGCTGTGATGCACATGCGCGTGGCAGGACCAGCAGAGGGACTTTGACCGTGCTCCTGGCTCTCCAGTGGCAAAGGACCTCGTGAGCAATGGCCCAAAGAGGTGACGTGTTTTCTGATGGCGTTAATTCACGTTTTGCAATAACCTAAAGGCACGTTTTTAAATAAAAAAAATGCCCAATTTTTAACTCAAAGGTATACATTTGGAAATGTATTCGCATTTTGTGAAACTGTCAACCATTAAACGCACACTGTTTTTGAATGCGTAAATGGAAACACGGGCGGAGTGTACCCACAGTGGGTAAGGAGCTGGGTTTGTAACCGAAAGGTCGCAGGTTCGATTCCCGGGTAGGGCACTGCCGTTGTAGCAAGGTACTTAACCGAAATTTCTTCAGTATATATCCAGCTGTTTTAATGGATACAATGTAAAATGCTATGTAAAAGTTGTGTAAGTCGCTCTGGATAAGAGCGTCTGCTAAATGCCTGTAATGTAATGTAATGGAAAGAATTTCTGCGCTTCAACGGCACCCGCTCTTCTGAACTCAGAGATGGTATCCGATCCAATACGCGTCAATGGCAAGTCATTGGTGCCACAGACGGGCTTGGGAAAGCGGCCACGCTCTTGGCACCCCATTGGCCCGAAAAAGACCGTGGAAAAGCCGAATGCACAATCAAGTCGAGGTATGCAAGCCAGGCGGGAAGATGGAAAACCACCCACAGGAACCCTGAAACGAACAAACAAACACGGAAGGGCAGGTGTGGACTTGACGAGCAGGGCGCGGAAGTCGTATAATCTGGTTGGCCAATCATACTTGTCTTCCTCTCAGGTACAAACCGGTTTGGTCTTCAAGTGAGAAGTTTCGGTTGGGCGCAGTAGTAACTAAGGTGCTTAAACACCTGATACTGTTTATAATTCATACTACTCAAAGAAAACATAAAAAGGGGGATGTTTGGTGGCTGTCTCATATTGGCACGTAAGTCTTTTAAATTTTTCTTTTTTATTTATTTTGTCTTGACAGAAATTGATGTTTTCCATATAGCTTACAGGAACCACACCCAGTTCTAAGGTCGTCGTTTGTACAGGCTTATTTATTTAGACGGTTTCCGAGTAGGCTATGTTCTTTGCTATGCTTATTGTAAAAATTTATTTTTTAGAATCAAGCATGGATGTAAGAATGAACTCTGAATCAATGTTCTGCGCTCTTTCGGTTCAGAATCTCTTATATGTGATCTTCAGATGAGAAGTTATGCCCATTGTGTTATTTAAACAATTATAGGCGTCCTTATGTATATTAATCTAATCGATATAATTCATATTGTTAAAAAAAAATCCACATCCGTAGCAACCTCAAACATCTGCGCATTGTTGTTGATATACAGGAATGATCATTGTAGATATTCGAGGTGTCGTAGCCAACTTTTGAGAGGTAATTGCAGTTTATGGATTTTGGTTCCAGTAAGCCTACCAAAATAATCGGCATTGTCTCTCTATGCCTGAAATAGCGTGGTCTGCTCCGATAACTGCTCGATGATTATAGTCGTGGGGCATGGCTTCGTAGCGCTGTTTTGTTATATTAAGCGTTGCCTCGTGTATTGTTTGTTTGTACCAACAGCTGTAATACCATTAATGACAGGGTGTGTCCGTTATCCTTCTCTGTAGTGCGTTTACTACTGTGTACTTTGTAGAAGCACATGTTCTTAACTTCATTAGCCACTGTGGATTACAGCATATTCTACGGCTAATGCAATGAAGTTCGGTCTAAAAAAGGGTTATTTGTCTTATGTCCATAAGAAAACCCTTTCTAGTACTTTAGGAAACACTCTATGGTAGGTGCGAACAATGTGACAGCTTCCAGATTGAACCATTTTGCCCGACAAAGAACTCTTTAACTAGATGGGGTCCCTCTGCAGAGACACGGCGGAACCTTTTCGAACCCTTTCTTCTGAGAGAGTAGCTAACGCGGCGCTACACAGATATTTATGGCCGATTACCATGATGTTCACATATGAAGACATGGTTTACCATGGAATTTAACGTGAACATTCGATGTGAATGGTGAAATACTAGTACCCCCGGTGGATGTCTATTTATATAAATTAAACCAATTATGTCGTTGGGTGCTTTTATGGAACAAGAAAATAGAAATGCCTGTGGCTCGGCAGAACCAGGGGTGTCTCAGTGCTCTACGGGGACAGACGCAGGCCATGGGCTGCACACGTACATGCGGCCCGTTTGAGTCTCTCAGTCACTGCAGAAAGCCGTATGTTTTAACAGAAATGCGCAACGTGTTATGCAGAGTTACAGATTTGCCGAGGGGAGATTCTAACACGGGCCTCTCTCTCCACACGACGAACAGCCAGGTTACCAGTCAGCCAAAGGCGAAATCTAAGTTTAAATAATCGATAGATAAAATAATCTAAGCTAAGGGCGACATCGTTATTGTAAACCTGAGGGTTGCCGTGCCAGAGTGTTGTCACGGTAAACTGCCACGAGGCCTACGTTTTACTGCACCTCACTGTGCTTCGCTAGCGGACTAACCTAGCCGCACCTGCTACACATCTGGCACACAGCGGAGGTGCGCTGATTGACAGGGGTGTCCTAGTGTCAGAACTGAGGTTTACAATCTTTGGGTCGTTTGCAGTAAATTGACTTCATGGTCATTTGTTTAATTGGCGTGTTCGTCTGTCTGTCTGTCTGTCTGTCTGTCTGTCTGACTGACTGACTGCTTGTCTGTCTGTGTTTCCCATTGATGTAGTTGTGTCAGCCGCTGCAGGACTACAAGTGACCACTCCAAAGCCCCTGTATGAGGTTGCTAAGGGCGACAATGTCACACTCGTGTGCAATTACAAACCAGCTAAAGACAAGAACCCCTTCGTCATGGTGTCCTGGTCCATCCTCCCTGAGACAGTTGGGGAGAAGACTGTAAGTCGCTTTTTTTTTTCCCTTCCTCCTTGCATCAGTGTTCCATCCAGGCGGTTGACTTTGGAATCAAATGAAACTATAACTGCACCATAACTGTGCCATTACTGTACTTTTGGGGTGTCTTGGAGGGTTGTTCAACTGCTGTTTTGATCCGATGTGGATCTTTGTCAGGTCTAACATAAACCTACGACGGTCCACGCTGGGTTGAAAGGCTGTTAAATGGTTTAAATGTATAAATGTCTACTCGCACTGCACATTATAACCAATGCCAAACCATTCTGCACACGGGTGTAAACCAATTGCCCCACTGGGGACAAATAAAGTTCTAGTTGACTAAAGCTCACGTGCATCAGTAAGTCTCAGGCTATTGTTTTCCCCCTCATTGAATTCCCCAGTTTTCAATTACAGTGAACTGGAGGAGAGTATGCTATTGCAAGAGCAATGCTGAGTGATATTTAAGCAAAGAGAAGGGGATTGTGGGTACTGTAGTTCTTAGTGCACCTGTTTAATTTTCTCCCCTTTAGTCCCCCGTTGCGACGTATTTCAGCATGCCTGAAGAGACGGTGGACATCACGCCTGAATTTGAGAACAGGATCTCCATGAGGACGAACCTCGTCTCCAAAACCTCGGAACTGGTGATCACAGGCGTGACCATGCTGGAGAACAAGGTGTTCGAGTGCGATGTGAAAATCCCAACGGACGACACTGGGGTCCTGGCTGCCACCACCCGGCTCGTGGTGCTCGGTAAGATGGCCTGACGTCTTACAATGTGCACGATCTCCGTCACTCTCTTTTTTAGCATCCCGTTCTTCTCGTCCAAGCCCTGAGTCTCTCTGTCCACCATGTGCTGCCACACACGCTTAAAAGGGAACATGAATTAGAATGTGGAGAGTGGTCCAGCATGAATACCTCTCATTTGGTTCCCGTTTCAAAAACGCACTGCTCCATTATTGTAATTTTTTACAATAACAGTAGAGTGCACCATGGGATTGAAGTTCTCTGGTCTTCAAAGGGGCAGTTGTTCTTTTTTATCCAGAGGTGTGATTTCAATGGTCACTGATTTGAACTGAAGCTGAGACAGGAGCCTCCAGAAGGGCTGGGGTGGGTGCAGGATTTTATTTTCGGATAGTATTAGACACCCCTGTGCTAAGGCCGGGGTCCCAACCTTGGTCCTGGAGTACCCCTGTGTGTGCTTGTTCTCATTCCAACCACAATTTCAATTCCAGAATTTTTTTTGGTTGTTAAATTTTCTTAGTTTGGTGTTTTCCATGTGTAGTGGGATTATATACCCTCTTAAGCCCCTCTGTGTTAGAGGTAGCTGTGTATGCCATGAAGAATAAAAGCCCCGTATTCCCCTGGCGCGTATTCCTGCTGAACGCAGTCAAATGCCAATCATGGCTTCATGAAAACCACGCCCCTAGATACAAACAACGGTCAATACCTCTTTTAAAAAGGAAGACACTGGAGCCAGGGCTGTAGGACTTATTATAGGATCATTTTCCTATTACCTGTTCAGGGAAAATGTATGTTACATGCCTATGAATATTAATACACAAGCTGTTCAACATTCTATTTCAGTTGAACTGTTGCATTTAAATTTAAATGGGACATTTTGCCAGTCGTTGCCTTCCTCAACGGGAATTTGCCGAATTGCAGACGTATGACAATTTTTTGTTTTGCGAATTTCCTGTTGATCTTTCAGGAAATTATATTAAGGAACTGAGGAGTGCTGGAAGCACACTTCCAGTTCCTGTTTGCAGTAGTGTGGTTAGTGCTGTTGATGTCAGATTCTAGAAGATTATTCTACCTCAAAACCTTTGCCTTTTCATACACGCCCTGTTTGAGGGTGAGTTGGAACACCTTTTTGGGGGGGGGAACACCCATCACTTAATTTCCATTTATGCAAATGAGCAAGTAAAAAATGCCCAGAGGAATTCTCATAAGCAAAGCGCGACAGTCATCTGTCTGTAGAGTCGACACAGAGATGCAACTTCCAGACTCATTACTTGCATTCTGGGACAGAACTCCCCGATGGGTAAACCCCCTTCCCCAAGGGCTGGTCCGTTTTTGGATTTCATGCCAGCTTTTGCTCATAAATATTTAATGAGTCTGAAATCTGATCCGATATTGCAGCCGCCTGCAAGCGCATTAATGACAGCTGAAGAATGTGCTTGTGTTTGTGTATTACGGGCTTTGCTTTGCTGTGGTCTAAACTATAAGTTAATTGCGGGGGGAACAGGTAGTTATCTCATTTGGGTTCATGGACAGAGCAAACACCAGAAGTGGTACACAGCCCTCTAGGACTGGGGTTCTCAATCTCTGGTGTCCAGCTGTGTGACATGCCTGGTCTTCAGCACTCAAAGGCACGGCTCTGAAACTCAAGTCCTGGTGGACCACACGCTCTGCTGGTTCATGTGCCATTTTTGTGTTTTTGTCCTTTAAATCAGTAGCCAGTTTAGGCCATGGGGGGGCGCACTCCTTAGCCAATTTAGCGCTTAAGAGCAGGAGCAGGTCTTAAACCTGCAGACACAATGGCTCTCCAGGATTTGAGATCCCTGACCTAAGGGTACATTCCTCTACATTCCAGGCAAGATCACCTGTGTAAAGGATAAATAACAATCCTTCTTGACTTCTACCTTGGCCCATTGTTTGCTGAAAGCACTCAGAATGGAGTGGATGTGCTGAAAATATGTAGAGCCTCAACCCGATCCTTCCCTTCTGGTGAAACGGCAATGGCACATCTCCAGTTGACTCGAAATGCAGTGTTGCCAGAATGGGACACGATACTCCAAATGTGGTCCGACAGAGCCATTGTACAACATTAATATGACCTTTAATTTATACTCCAAACTTTTTGCTTTGCTGGCGATATATCCCAGCATCCTCTTGGCCTCAGGAGACAGTTTCTATGTCGAAATTGACACATTGGGCCAAATTGGACCAACTATTACACCCAAACCATTAATTTGGCACCTATATAGATAATTAAGGTAAAAATGTACCGTTGTATTATGTAATAACTGTAAGAGGCCTGAAATGCATTTAAAGAGGGCTTAGAGCTGTACGTCTGCTTCTGATTGCAGGTGTGCTGAAGTTAAACCAGACGCACCTGTTCGTGTTAACTGATAGTGCATCACTTCCTGTTTTCTAGTTTTTTTAGTTCCGCATTTTGCATGCAATTGCATTTCTTGGAATGAAGTTGAACCGTTATGGCTTAAACATCCGAAGAGCTGGAGTGAAGTAACGGGGGTGAGGGGTGTCCCTCCAGTCGAGCGTTGGGGTAACGTTGCGGTGATCTGTGTGTTTCCTTCGGGCAGTGGCCCATCTGTACGGTGGAAGGTAACGTTGTGGTGATCTGTGTGTCTCCCCCGGGCAGTGGCTCCCTCCAAGCCCATCTGTAAGGTGGAAGGGAAAACCGAATATGGCCAGGACATCACCCTGTCCTGCATGTCTGAGGAGGGGTCCCCTGTCCCCACCTACACCTGGAAGAGATACAGCGTACAGAACCAGCCCGCGCCCTTCCCCCCCAAAGCTACTGAGGGTATGTCCCTGTCTGTAACTGTATGTCCCCGTCTATACCTCCCTGTCTGTAACTGTCTGTACGTCCCCATGTGTACAACCCTGTCTGTAACTGTCTGTATGTGTGTCAGTACATCACCGTCTGTAACTGTCTGTACGTCCCTGTCTGTATGTCCCTGTCTGTAACTGTCTGTATGTGTGTCAGTACATCACCGTCTCTCTGTATGTCTGTACAGCTGTGTCTGTAGCTCTGTCAATGTCATGTGTTGGATTTATAACTCCATGTGAATGATTGATGGATTTGTGGGAACTGTTGTTTAAAAAATAAATAAATAAAATGTAAGCTTTGTATAATTTTGCACAATCCATAGATTACATTTTTATGTCATCAATAAGGTTCAATAAATATCATTGGCAATTTAACCGCAGACATTACGAGATGAACAGGCCTCTGAGAAGCCTCCTCTCTGACCTCCTGTTCCATACATTTCACTTTGCAGCAAAAGGCCTTTTGTCCCTCTTCAACGTGTCCATGGAGACGTCTGGATTTTACGTCTGCACCTCGGCTAACAAGATCCGATCGGCAAGCTGCAACATGACTCTCTCTGTCCTGCCTCGTGAGTGCTCCGTCCGCTTGGCCTTTCTGTTACCCGGGGGCCACAGTCACGCCGCAGGGCCACAGTCACACCCTGGGGCCACAGTCACACTGCAGGGGCCACAGTCACACTGCAGGGGCCACAGTCACACTGCAGGGCCCGCAGTCACGCCGCAGGGCCACAGTCACGCCGCAGGGCCACAGTCACACCGCAGGGGCCACAGTCACACCGCAGGGCCACAGTCACACCGCAGGGCCACAGTCACGCCACAGGGGCCACAGTCACGCCGCGGGGGCCACAGTCACACCCTGGGGCCACAGTCACACCCTGGGGCCACAGTCACACCCTGGGGCCACAGTCACGCCGCAGGGGCCACAGTCACGCCGCGGGGGCCACAGTCACACCCTGGGGCCACAGTCACACCCTGGGGCCACAGTCACGCCGCAGGGGCCACAGTCACGCCGCAGGGGCCACAGTCACGCCGCAGGGCCACAGTCACACGCAGGGCCACGTCAAACTGCAGGGGCCACAGTCACGCCGCGGGGCCACAGTCACACCGCAGGGGCCACAGTCACACCGCAGGGGCCACAGTCACACCGCAGGGGCCACAGTCACGCCGCGGGGGCCACAGTCACGCCGCGGGGGCCACAGTCACACCCTGGGGCCACAGTCACGCCGCGGGGGCCACAGTCACGCCGCGGGGGCCACAGTCAGACTGTGGAAGGGGCCATTATCTCTACTGTAGGGCCACAGTCCCTCTGTAGGACTCTTGCTCAGTGGCAGTGTCTTGGGTCCTGGGTTGCTGGTTAGAAGTGAACTCTTCTTTGGGTCCGCAGCCTCCATGAACATCGGCTCCACGGCGGGGATCATTGGCGGCTGTGTGGCTGCTCTGCTGCTGCTCGCCATCATCGTCTACTGCTGCTGCTGCAGGAAGAAAAAGGACAAGGACAAGGAGTATCCCATGGGGTACGCCGCCCAGCACAGACGCCTGCAAATAGCCCTGCACACAGCCCTCACATGCACCCCCCCACACGCACCCCAGTCCAGTGGCCCCCCACCCCTGTGTCGGGGCACCCCTGCGTATGCTGCTTTCCATTGCCAGCCTGTAATTTATTTTAGTTGGGTGTGTTTCATGTTTAGAGATTAAGAGTTCTGGGATTGCAGTTGTGGTTGTCACAGAAACCAGCACACACAGGGGTCCCTACATCCTAAACCTGCATATCCCCCCTCATCTTGGAGGGGGGGGGGTGGAGTTTGAGTTTTGCCATTTAGATTGTGTTGTTTATTCCCCCTGTTCTTGGCCCAGGACTGCGGAGGAGGCGGCGTACCATGAAGGCGAGCTGCTGAAAAGTGAGGGCGGTATCCAGGACGACAGACCGAAAAGTCCCGGTGACTCGATGGGAGGTGACCGTTCTCCCCGCGGGGGAATCGTGCCCGACGATCGGTCCGAGGTGCGCAGCGAGAGGAGCTACGACCGGCGCAACGACTACGACGACCGTCGCGAGAAATACGACCCGCGGGACGACGACCGTCGCGATAGACGCGATGACCGCAGGGATGACTACGATGACCGTCGCGACAGATACGACCGTCGTGATAGAGATCCCGATCGTCGGGATAGAGATCCCGACCGTCGGGAGAGATACGATGACCGCAGGGATGACTACGATGACCGTCGCGATAGATATGCCGACCGTCGCGATAGAGAGCCCGACCGTCGCGATAAAGAGCCTGACCGTCGCGATAGAGAGAGCGACCGCAGGGATGACTGATGGATGCTTTCAGCTCAGGGATAAATACCGTCAGATGTCACATGACGTATGACTTGTAAGAATGATTATGATAATTGGTACCATGACCCCAAGGATGACTGCCGTGACTAATTGAGGGCCCCTCGTTACTTTGACTATTTCCAAGAAATCCAGTGACCGCCTAGATTATGATGATGACTGCCACTAGACATATGAGGACGACAGGTGAATTAGACCGATGATGACACACACGATGACCGCTGTGATGATCAGGTTAATGAAATGAAACGGACCGAAGGCAAATGCTAACCCCAAAGACACCCCCCCCGCCCCCACCCTCCCCTGGGACGGGGGCAATTTGGTAGATGCACCCCAGACCAAGCGAGGGTGTGGTGTGTGGACTACACAGCACTGTCTATATCAGGCTCAGCCCAGCTGTGTAAATCTGCTTTCGGCTCGTTTCCCTGGCAGCACACTGAGGGAAAGCCACATGGGCTCGCTCTGTCGCCCCCTGTCGGTGGGAGGTAGTCGTGGCGTAGCGTGGCATTAGGTCACCTGCTGCGAATGATGCTGACCACTGCTACTCAATCAGATTTGAGTCCACTGTATCAAACGACAGAGGTTTGCACAGGCATAGAATAAAATTGCAATCTTTTTCCTTTCTGTTCCAAACTCAGACGTCTTAAGCCTAACTCTTGAAATCAAAACCTTTTTTTTCGCAATATGTCTTTGTTCTCACGGAACGTTTCGCTTGATGATTTCGACACATCCGATACCGCAGTAGGCGACGTGGCAACATCCTCCTAACAGGAAAACTACCTCTACGCTAAGCTGTGGCTACCTCCCACAGACAGGGGGCGACAGAACGCCGACGTTGCTGTGCTGTCAGGGCCTATTTTGTTGTGCTTTTTTTTTTGTTTTTGTTTTGTGACTGTGTGACTAATGCACTGTCCATTCTGGAGCCACCGGCCGCTCTGTGCTGGTCTGTGCCATGGCATTAGCGTCAGCTTGTTCTATAACGGCAACAGGAAACGGTCTGCGTGTTGGTGAGACCTGTTTGGGAATCAATAATCAGGGAAAACTAACTGAATTATTTAATCTGCTGCACAATCCTTTTATCTCCTGTGACCCTTCTTTGGTTGCAGGTTGTTTAATGTGGGTTTTCTGTTGGTGCATGAATCCTGTTTTAAATTGCAATGTAAATATTTGTTGTTTTACATATTGATACATTTTTAATGAATTTAATAAATTAACCAAACACATTTGTACACATTTGTGTAATTCCTGATGCAGAGAGCCAGTATGTCTGTGGTTGACAGGCATGTAATGGTGTGCAATCGTTTCTTTACCTCGACCTGTGCTTCTTTACCTTTACCTGTGCTTATGATGAAACGTGTGGAAGATTAGCTGACCTGCTCTGGTAAATTAGGTGCCTTGCATACACAGTTTAATTCAAGCTACGGCCAAAAGAAAGCTTAACTTTTACAGTCTGGCCAGAAATGTTTTGATTGCACCCCACCCCTCATGGCTGAATGCTCAATCCCGTAACCTGGCATCATGGTGCATTATACCTAGAAATACAAATGGCGGCTTTTCAGAGCTGGACATATGAATCGTTTGCATGGGTGACTGTGAGCACACACATTTACATCATTCATATTCCTGTGGCTTTCTGAGTGTCAGTATCGTCTGTGCGTGGTGCCTAAATGAAGTAACGAGTGTGTGTGTGTGTGTGTGTGTGCCTGTTTACCAACAGAATTATTTTGCATTTCTATAATGTTTTGAATTGCTGGGGTAGTTGTATTTTTATTTTGTTCTGATTGGTGGATTTGGATTGTCCTGATTACCCATGTGGAGTCAAAATAGTATTCTCACGTATACTATTCCATACTTTAACGTCTTGAATTATATCAAATTAAATTGCGCTGTGCAAGTACGCTGAAATGTACTACTTTCCCCACATGGGTATTCATCAGCTGTCCTGATTGGCTGACCTGGGTTCCCTGCATGCACTGTGGGAACTGTAGTGTTACTCGAGTGAGTGAATAGATGGGCATAGATGGGACCGAGAGCCCAAATTATTTTGAGTATTTGAAAAGGGTTTTATGTTTTTAATTTGTATGTTGGTACTGTGAGGATTCTTGCATCACAGGTGTGTTTTAGGAAGTTATGTATGGGGCCATTTTTAAGGTGCGGCAGTGAATATAGCTTTGGGAGGAAAAAATTTAATCTGTAGCCAGATTTAGCATAACTACATTTCTGTATCAAGTAAATCACATACTTTTTTTTTTTTTTTTTTTTTTACACTGTATAAGTACATTGTTTTTGTTTGAATATTGAATCGAATATTGAAACATTTATGAAGACCTCTTTAATGTAAATGAATTTTTAAAGCACACTTGAGTATTAATATGTGCAACTGATATTTTTGGTAGTATTTCTTTTTGGAACTTTGGAGCTTCTTTTCTCAAAAGTGGAGTTCTGTGCTTTGGAGTGCTCAAAGAAGCACATCATTTTAAAGAACTTAAATAAAAATCTGAATTTGTCATTTAAAGCTTGTGCCTCATGCATTAATGTATGTGTGTCATATTTAAAACCACATGCCCCTTTGTTAAGCGTTGTAAAGCCTTTCTTGTACTTTTTAGGTTTGAAGCAGCAATTATGAACCGATAAACTGAGCCAACCTCTCGAAAACGGATCCAGGTTCAGTCCAACTGTGCTAAACTGATACCGGGAGTGGATATTTTACATCATGTAAACAAGCTTTATCCGTTTTGTGCGCGTTGTATATGGTGAAAAAAACAGGCTGGTTAATCAAGTTTTCGATTGTTAAAACAAATTGTATGTATACATTTCATTTTATATCAATTATTTTCCTCAGTCATAACAGATTTCCTTTTTGAGGGTGCAAAATACTTTAGACAGTGTTTGCTTAAACCTGATTACATTGTGAGAAGCACATTATAATGAAAATTCTGTTTAAGAAACCAGTGCTTGTTTAGACCTGATTATGAATCACATTATAAAGAAAATTCTGTTTATGAGCCCAGTGTCGCGGCTTTCCACCTGTGCCTCGGGCGAGTCGAGACTGGGCAGACCGGTTTGCTTCGCGGTTTTGCGCTTGCCGTAAGGCGTCATTACGGTGTCAAATACCGACACTGAAATATGAGAACGAAAACCAAGCCGTTTGCTTTCTGAGTGGGCTATAGAATTCAAACACTCGCCCTCCTCTCTGATCTCTGCAAAGCCAGTCTTTCCCCATGCCTCGTTCAGCTCCACAATGCCGGAGAGTCCTCCGGAGGCTTACCCATCTGTACTGAGATGGCGTTCTTGACTCTGGCACTAGAGGGCGACACAATACGACAAGAATACCTCAACCTCCGCCCGACACAATAGACATAACAGATGGTGGCCAAAATTAAATGATCGACGTATTATAATGCAAGTCAAAGTAGAACAACTGTCCGCAAGCGTCAATCAGGTTTTAATCCGTCGGGGAATTTAATTTGGGTCTGCTGGACATGGATCGAGGCTGAACAGACTTACTGCTGTTTACGTGAATATTAAAACAACACGAGCATTACACAAAACAGCGCTCACGAGAACAAGTTTATCCAGTGAAATAAATTCCTACGAAATTCCTACGAATGTCACCTGGCTCATAAATAACGACATTTCTGTGATAAATAGGCACGAGCATGCACCGTGTGGAATAGAGACTTTGCCAGAATGTTTTCTAAAAAAAAATAATGTGAAAACACGTCTTTTAGCCTACATTTGCATAAGTATTCAAAATAGCTCATTCAAACCGGAATGCTGCTTGTTTTGCATCGTTTTTCAGTTCTCGTTGACAGAAAATCCACCCCAACCACCGATTCCAACTCTCTACTAACTACGGCCGTGTCCGAGTCAGCCGAACTGACTACTATTGAGCAGACTACAGATTGTATACAACTTATATACTCAATAGTAGGCAAGTAAGCCTTCATATGTATTAGCTCAAAATACGAGACAGGTAGGCAGTGTAGGCCTAATTAATAATTATTCAAAAAAAAGTAAAAAGAAAATTAATTGTGATAATGAAAATATCAAACTAAATAATAAATATTTCCAGGATAAGCAGTATCCAAATAAAAGGTGTACAGCGATTGTGAAAGAAAAAATAAATAAAGGAGAATGAATGTTTTTGTTTGACCATCATTATTGCATCACAAACATTTTAGTTTAGGCACTATATGCCTATTTGTGTGTGTGTGTGTGTGTGTGTGTGTGTGTGTAAAAAAACACTATTTTTTCCACATTACATTACATATAACAATCTTGGGGTGAACACGTGCATCTTTCCAAGTTCAAATTTCCCCCCGAACCGCGTCTGTTCAGTGTACTTTACATGCGGACAGCCACCAATAAATTCATAGGGTTATATTTTTGCCACATTTTATGCCTACTCGCACTCTGTTAAAGCTGTAACGCGTTTTGTCACAGGCAAAGCCAACAGTTATGGCTCGTTCTATCTCGGAGGCTGCCCCGTCCCGTGGCTGTAGTGGTACACCCCCCCCCCCCCCACCCCCCCCTCTCTCCAGAGCGTCTCAGTTCTTAGATATTCCCTGCTGGCGACACCGGACTGCAGACTGAGGTGATGTGAGGAGAGTGGAGGAGGGGGATCACAAACGCAAACGTCATTAATCCGGAACGTCCTGGCTGATGATGTGGCTCATAGCTTTAATGTGGCTTGCAGGTACGTTAAATGGCGCTTGATTTGTTCTGTAATGAGATGTCAGTGTTAAATCCGCTCTAGCAGAGTTTATGTGAGTCTAAAAGTGAGCGTATGGCCTGTAATACTGTTATAGCAAAAATATAATAAAGTATATCAGAGTAGAGCTTACACTTTGTAAAATAAAAAATGAAAATCAAACAATACACAGGCTGAATATAGTTAGAAAAGTATGTTTTTTCTTATCTGCTCTCTGTTTTGAGGTCTGCTCTGGACATTGATGTGTTGCTCTGTGTACTTTCTGCACAGTAAAATGCCCGGTGTCAAATCAACTCTCACAGTGTACATATGGCCCAGAGTATGAGCATGCAGCATGTACTCTGAGCTGATTTAACACTGCGGTTTAACAGTGTGGTCACCTGCGTTTCCTTTCGCCGAGCATGATGGTCATTTAATCTGCGTTTGTTTGCTCAACGTGCGGCTCTTTGTACTGCCCGGTACAGGACGCCTTCGTCTTCTGAGCTGTACTTGCGATGCCTGAGGCGCACACAAATTCGGTCCTCCGTCAGCAGGTGCACACGCGCGCACGCGGACGGACGCGCGCGCGCACACACATCCCTGAGACACGTGTATACACCTGTGTGTCTGTTCACAACAGTATGCTGGTGTTGCGGTCGTATAGACGTGTGAGGACATGCATCGTGATTTTCAACGTTATGGTGGGGAGTGCATGAGTCCTAAAGGCAGGCAGTATTCTGCTGTTGAAGTGCAAAAAGTGTGTCCAGTGCAGTGTGTGAGCAGTTATGCTCTGTGGTGTTGCTCTGTAAAGTCTGTGTGTCCAGTGCAGTGTGTGAGCAGTTATGCTCTGTGGTGTTGCTCTGTAAAGTCTGTGGGTCCAGTGTTCAGTGTTTTCGTGCGAAATGTTTGAGTCCAATGTGAGCAGCTACTCTGGTGTTGCAGTGCAGAGCATTTGGGTCCAGTGAGCGAGTTGCATTGACTGTCACAATGAGGAACACGTGGTTATTAGGAGAACCTTGTGGGGGTCTGAACTTTTATACAGCAATGCATTTAAGACAGCAATGCATTTTTGTTCTCTATCCAATTTCTCTATATTTTTTTTTTTGGTCCCACTCTTCCTGTCCTCGCCCTCTCTCTATCTGTCTCTGCGTCTCTCTCTCCCTCCCCCACAGCAATTCAGTTCAAGTGGCTTCATTGTCAGTACAAAGAAACATTTGTGTTTCCAGTGTACATCATCTACCTCATTCAAAGCACACATTACAAAAGGGTGCTTAAATGTACAGCTGGAAGATTTACAGACCAAAAAGAAAAGGAAAAATTAGAAAACTTGGAAATAATTTAATTTTAAATAGCTGCTATGTGACAAATTTGTTGTGAATTTCACCATATAGATACAATTTGATTTCTTGATTTATCGATTGTTTGATAAAACACTACTAAAACTACTTAAAATGAGATCATTGTGAATTTATCTATTTATAGGACCACATGTGTTTTTTAATGCAGTTGTAACCACTTTGAAGTTACCTGACATGCTAACATAAGCGTAGATAATCGCTTCCAAAGGGCCTTACAGAGAGAGGTGACGTTTGGCTCCCTGAGATCTGATTTTTCCTGGAAAGGCAGCTGCGGTCTTGTGCAGATTGGCACGCCGGTTTGCTCTCGTGGAGCCGGATCCTGTTAGAGCCTGTGTTCTGCTGGAGATCTGCCAGAAGGAAGTTCATTTCTTTGCTACATAAGACTTCGGGCCACTCCGAAACTCTGGCATATAATCACCACCCCCCCCATCCCTGCTCTGTGCCCTCCCCACCCCCCCCACCCCCCCAGTCTCCAGGTGTGGGGGTGTGGAGGTGACGGTGGGGGAGGAGCGGATGTTCGCCCCGCTGTTTGAGGAGGTGGTGCTCCGGTGCAGGTACTCCAGCCGCTCGTCCCAGACGCCGGTGGTGCAGTGGTGGTACAAGTCCTACTGCCGCGGCCGCACGGCCGACGCCTTCGGCTTTCCCCAGTCGCTGCTGTTCCGCCGCGCCGAGCCGGCTGGCTCCTCCCACCTGGACTGCTCGGACGCCGCCCGCACCGTACGCATCATCGCGTCCATACGGGACTCCACGGCAACGCTCACCGAGCACTACAGAGACCGGGAGGACATCAGCATCATCAACGGTATTATTATTATTATTATTATCTTAATAAAAGTGTATTAATATGACCCTGAGATGACCTTTGACCCTGTGCCCTCACCCTGAGCAGAGATGGACCTCCGGATTGGGCGGCTGCAGTGGGGGGACAGCGGGGTGTACCAGTGCAAGGTGGTCATCTCAGACGATCCGGAGGGCACGAACGAGGCCCAGGTGGAGCTGCTGGTGCTGGGTGAGTCCACACAGGAAGTGAAGGCCCAGGTTGAGCTCCTGGTGCTGGGTGAGTCCACACAGGAAGTGAAGGCCCAGGTTGAGCTCCTGGTGCTGGGTGAGTCCACACAGGAAGTGAAGGCCCAGGTTGAGCTCTTGGTGCTGGGTGAGTTCACACAGGAAGTGAAGGCCCAGGTTGAGCTCTTGGTGCTGGGTGAGTCCACACAGGAAGTGAAGGCCCAGGTTGAGCTCTTGGTGCTGGGTGAGTCCACACAGGAAGTGAAGGCCCAGGTTGAGCTCCTGGTGCTGGGTGAGTCCACACAGGAAGTGAAGGCCCAGGTTGAGCTCCTGGTGCTGGGTGAGTCCACACAGGAAGTGAAGGCCCAGGTTGAGCTCTTGGCGCTGGGTGAGTCCACACAGGAAGTGAAGGCCCAGGGCACAGCCTTTGATTTGTCTGGATGCAGTATGGTCAGTCTGTGCAACCAGTCCACTAATTCCCCTTCACTCTCCCCACTGAGCAATAACCTGAACCTGTGTCGGGTCCTTTGCTTTCCACAGGTAAGGTTGGGGCGCTGGATGACTTCCTGCCTGGGTTTGACTTGGACTTCATGCCGGGTACGGTCTTGTCTCCTGTTACAGAACCTTTCCCCTGGCTTTCACTGTTCTAGCTTTTCCCGTTGCTCCCACTCTCCAATCACATCTCCTCCTGCTATGAAGTCACTGTGCCCAGTATCTAATCCTATCCTCCTGCCATGAGGTCACTGTATCCAATATCCAATCACATCTTCTCTTGCTATGTGGTCACTTGACCCAATATCCAGTCACACCTACTCCTGCTATGAGGTGACTGTACCGCAGAGTCAGACATTAGTAATGGAGCCAGTGCATTTTGGCAGGCAGCAATAACAGAGGCCTGTTCACTCCGCTCTCTCCTGCAGACTGGGTGTTTGTGGCCTTGGTTATCCTGGGTGGTTGCTGCTGCCTCCTGCTGGTGGGAATCTGCTGGTGCCAGTGCTGCCCCCACTCCTGCTGCTGTTACCTGCCCTGCTGCTGCTGCAGACAGCGATGCTGCTGCCCTCAGCACCGTGAGTACTCAACACAATGTGCCCAGCGGTGTTAATGCTTTGTGAATACAACTGTGTTGTGCTCTGCAGTGTTGCTTTATGAATACAGCTATGTGTTTTGCTCTGCAGTGTATGAGGCAGGGAAGGTGGCTAGACCAGAGCCCTTCTTCATTTCTGGGGTCCCCACCATGTTGCCCATCGTGCCCCCCTCCCTGTTCCAGCCCCAAATGGAGAAGAATGTTACAGGAGGTGAGCTGTGCTCTGCAACCCCCCCCCTCCTCATATCCACAGAGTGTGTGTTTGAGAATGAGCACCTTCTGTAGTGGTTCAGAGTGAAGCCCCTGAGCATAGTTTGTCACTGACATACTGTACCCAGCAGCCCTGTGAAAACTGCACCATGCTGACCTTTTCTTCAATGCCTGAGTGGCTGAATGGTGATGTCACTGATACCTGTGGCAGTACACTTGATTGCCATGGCGATGTTACTTTGGTACCTGTGGCAGTACACTCAATCTCCATGGCAATGTCACTTTGATACCTGTGGCAGTACACTCAATCTCCATGGGGATGTCACTTTGATACCTGTGGCAGTACACTCGATCCCCATGGCGATGTCACTTTGAAACCTGTGGCAGTACACTCGATCTCCATGGTGATGTCACTTTGAAACCTGTGGCAGTACACTCGATCCTCATGACATTTTCCCGCCTCCACAGCCAGCAGCCTATCGGAGCTAAGTTGCTTCCCTGACACAGACTCCAGCACTCAGTCCTGTCAGCTGGTCGAGAAGAAAGCAGCCCCTCCTGCCTCTGACCTGTGGGTGGCGCTGTCCTCTCAGGAGCAGTGCTCCCAGACCCCCCCTCCTCAGAGAGACCAAGCAGAGGAGCACATCAGGTACCAGCACCAGATCCTTCACAGTATCAGCAGTGTAACATATGTGTGTGTGTGTGTGTGTGTGTGTGTGTGTGTGTGTGTGTGTGTGTGTGTGTGTGTGTGTGTGTGTGTGTGTGTGTGTGTGTGTGTGAGTGTGTGTGTGTGTGTGTGTGTGTGAGAGAGAGAGAGAGAGGGCTTCACAGAATCAGCACTGTAACCTGTGTGTGTGTGTGTGTGTGTGTGTGTGTGTGAGAGAGAGAGAGAGAGGGCTTCACAGTATCAGCACTGTAACCTGTGTGTGTGTGTGTGTGTGTGTGTGTCAGGGCTTCACAGTATCAGCACTGTAACCTGTGTGTGTCTGTCAGTGTTGAACAGTGCTGGTCTGTGGTCATGTGACTGCAGGTGGAATCCACGCTCGGAGCACCTGCAGAGGAAGGCGTTGCCCGGGAGTGGGCGGGGCAAGGGGCGGGGCGGGCGGGGCGAGGGGCGGGGAGGGCGGGCCGGCTCCCTGGACGAGCTGGAAGAGTTCGCCCTGTCCTACAGCCAGCGGGGGCGACGGGGGGAGGCCAGGGGGCGGTGTGGCATTCAGCTGGAGTTGCGTGAGCAGAGGGAGGCGGGGGGCGCCCCACACCCCCCCAAAAAGAGACACGGCGGCGCCCCCCCACCGGATGCCTCCCGGGGGCGGGGCCAGGGCGACGGCCGGGGAGAGGGGGACACGCCCTCCAAGACCAGCTCTGGGAAGAGCAGCGACTGCTACCTCAGCTTATCGCCTAGCAACCAGCCCAAACAGGGGGTCCCCCTGCAACCCTACTGCAACACACGCCCTCCCCAGGACCCCACACGCACCCCACGCACCCCACGCACCCCAAAGGCGCACAGAGGAGAACACGGCAGCCACCAAAAAACCGTGAGTAGCACGTCACCGTCATCCATGTCAGAGCAGAGGAGCTTCTGTACCTGAGGGAGAACTGACCTGCTCAGCTATTTCTGCAACAGGGTAACTAGGTAAATCACATGTGTGACTTGTGACCAGGTTTGTTACCTGCGTGAGTTACCTGTATATAGGCGAAGGTACCCACAGGACAGTAGGGGGCAGAGATTTTGCAGTGTTTTGTGCGCAGGTTTCCTGAAGGTTAGGCCAGTGTGTGATCCCTCTCTCACAGATCTGAATAATAGCAGAAGTTGCAGCATTGACAGGTTGCCATGGAGCAGCTGACTAACGTGGGGCTCTTGGTGTATTTTTACAGAACACTTGTCTCAAAAGAGACTCTCTTGTCGTGTGAACGCCTGGAAGAGAAGGACACTGTAACTGGTGTGACGGAAACAGCATCCCGCGATGATCTACTAACAAACACGTACACACACGCGCACACAGGTACACACGCACACACACACTTGCACACCAACACTCACACTCACACACACAGACATACGCACTCTCTCACACACACACACACACACACAAACACGCACACACTCACACACACTCTCTTACACACACACACACACACACTCAGTGTGGGGCAGTGATGTCATTGTAATGTTTGGACACGGTTCTGACTCAGTCTCTCTCCGCCTGGCTCTGGCACAGTGTTCACTTGTGTCACACACAAAAGACGGGTCAGTCTGGGCCTCTTTCACAGTCCAGGACCCGCGTGGGCAAACCCCTCTGTTCGCTCCGCTCATTTATCACCGTGATTCAGAAGCTCGATGACAGGCGGGGCTTCCTGTGTATCGATCAAGCAACTCAGAGTTCATCATCGCCTCTATCATAACTGAGGTGATTTAAAAACTGTCAGGTATAACTTACTAGTGTGCCATGAATGCAGTCCATTTGAAAGTCTCATTTCATGTCACTTTATGTCTAATTTGAAATGTTTGAAAATGAAATGCTGTACACATAACAAGACACTTTGTGGTTTATTCTAACAGTGTTGTCTCATTGTTTTACAGTAGATGTTGACCAAGGAAACAAGTTAAACACTCATTGCTGGCTTGCCCAGTATGAACATACCTTCATGTGCTGGTTCTGTTTTGTTGCTTTAACTGTGCAATGCTGCATCGTTTTTGTCTGATTCTGATTAGGCAAATGTGATTTCAGTGCTAGTTTGTACTTGGCAGGATTGTTTGTTTGTTTGCTGAACAGGTTACCCTACAGGGTTGGAGTCCTGATCTATGTGGTCACTTCTGGCACTACGATCTTTACTTCACTCTAGTGTGTTTCTTTTGCACCTTGAACTAATGCACTTGTTGTACGTCGCTCTGGATAAGAGCGTCTGCTAAATGCCTGTAATGTAATGTAATGTAATGTCTCTAAATAATGTTTTTCTGTCCATGTTTATGCTGCTAAGGACCTGTCTGTGTCTTTGACTGTCAGTGATAACAGTGTAATTTACTCTAATGATTTACACTCAGGAAATCTGAGCCAGGTATGCACTGGGAACATAAGGTCTGTATTTGTTCCATGAAATGAAAACTTTGATTCGACCTCTTACTTCAGAAAGCAGATCTTCGTGGCCAATTGCTGTTTTGTAACTTGTTCTCTTACAGTCCATGATTGCGGTTTGCCGAATGTGAACATTTGCTGTGTCTGAATAATTATGAGTGTGCCGTACAAACCTATTTGCTTCTCTTTGTCTCAGAATAAACTACATGCACACACAGATGCACACACACACAGACAGTAACCAAATACACATTCTACACACAGGCATTTTACACATAGGAGTGTTCAGAAGTTGAGTGGGTATATAGGTCAGCTATTGAAGACGCCGGGAACTTAATTATGGGCCTAATTATTTCACTCGACTGGGGACCTTGGTGTTTTGCAAAGCAATGTAATTGTATCGCTAGTCTTATAGGCAGTGAGGGCCTAGGTTGGAAACTAGCAGTGCAGCTATGCAAACGTGCTAACACCCGGACCCCCTAATGGCAAGTTTTACTCCAGCTAGTCCCATGGGTCTGTGCGACACATCTGTCATTTGTTTATGGTCATGTGTGGTCGTCACTTCATGGTTCAGGGCTGGTAAATGTTTGGTTGTCTGTTGGCAGTAGATTTGTAGTGAGTTACGGTTCTTGTGGTAGATTGGCTCCCGCACTGTGACAGTGTACGTGAGTACGAGCATGAACACAGTGTCTATTGTCATCTCACAGAGAGCCCTTCTCCCAAGAGCACTCAATCACTCACACACACACACACACACACATGCATTCACGCAGTTATGATGTCATTATTGTCTCAGATCCACTTGCAGCTGAGATACAGGGCTTAGGGGCTGCTGCGCTGTGTGTTGGGAGTCGATGCTTTTGCACCAGGAATGAGAGACCAAGGGGAGGCAGTAAGAGGTCAAAGGTCAAACACAAAGCTGGTCTGCGACACTGCTTGGGACTTCATTCACACTTTACCTCACAAACACTCAGGCGAAACACAGCGTATAACCGTCCACACTCTGACAAAGACCCCAACCCTTCAGTTTGCGCGGTGTAGTCATTACCTTTCCGTTCTGGTTTTTAAATTTATTTCGGAGGATTCCACAAAAAAAACAGACCCTGGCAAAGCACTTAAGAGTGTTCCTCAGACGCACAACACTGAGGCAAAATGAAAGGAAGGGAAAGGAAAAGAGCCAGCATTTTACTCCAGTTTATTTGAGCTGCGTGCAAGCTGAATTTCCTTGGCAGTTTTGGTGTGAAAGTCTGTGGGGCAGAGGGTAGAGCACTGGGCTCTTCAGTGTGAAAGTTTTTGGGGCAGAGGGTAGAGCACTGGGCTCTTCAGTGTGAAAGTTTTTGGGGCAGAGGGTAGAGCACTGGGCTCTTCAGTGTGAAAGTTTTTGGGGCAGAGGGTAGAGCACTGGGCTCTTCAGTGTGAAAGTTTTTGGGGCAGAGGGTAGAGCACTGGGCTCTTCAGTGTGAAAGTTTGTGGGGCAGAGGGTAGAGCACTGGGCTCTGCAGTGTGAAAGTCTGTGGGGCAGAGGGTAGAGCACTGGGCTCTTCAGTGTGAAAGTTTTTGGGGCAGAGGGTAAAGCACTGGGCTCGCATGGTAATCTATGGTGCGAGGTGAAACTGACTCTTCATTGAATTTTGGTGCAGGTGGTAGGAACTTGATCTTCAGTGTGAAAATTTATGGTGTCAGTGGTAGGAACTTGACTCTAGTGTGAAGTTTGTGTGGCAGAGGTGAGGACTTGGCTCTTCAGTGTGAAGTTTGTGGGCGAGAGGTAGACACTGGGTCTTCGTGTGCAAGTTTGGGCAGAGGAGAGCACTGCTCCTTCAGGTGAAGTTTTGGGGCAGAGGCGTAGAACCACTGCCTCAGTGTGATTTGGGCAGAGGGTAGAGCATGGTCTCATGTAATTGTTGGCAGAGGGTAGAACAGGGCTCTCAGTGTGAAAGTTTTGGGCAGGGTGTTGAGCATGGCTTGCAGTGTGAAGTTTGGGCAAGGGAGAGCACTGGGCTCTAGGTGAAAGTTATGGCAAGGTCTAGGCACTGGCTCTGCAGTTGTGAAGTTTTTGGCAGAGAACACTGCTCTTAGTGTGAAAGTTTGGCAGAGGTAGAACCGGCTCTCTGGGAAAGTTTTTGGGGCGAGGTAGAGCACTGGGCTCTTCGTGTAAGTTTTTGGCAGAGTAGAGCACGGGCTCTTCCGAAAGTTTTGGGCAAGGGTAGAGCACTGGCTTCAGTGTGAAATTCTTGGGCAGAGGGTAAGCACTGGGCTCTTCAGTGTGAAAGTTTTTGGGGCAGAGGGTAGAGCACTGGGCTCTGCAGTGTGAAAATTTATGGTGCAGAGGGTAGAGAACTTGACTCTTCAGTGTGAAAGTTTGTGGGGCAGAGGGTAGAGGACTTGGCTCTTCAGTGTGAAAGTTTGTGGGGCAGAGGGTAGAGCACTGGGCTCTTCAGTGTGAAAGTTTTTGGGGAAGAGGGTAGAGCACTGGGCTCTTCCGTGTGAAAGTTTGTGGGGCAGAGGGTAGAGCACTTGGCTCTTCAGTGTGAAAGTTTGTGGGGCAGAGGGTAGAGCACTGGGCTCTTCAGTGTGAAAGTTTTTGGGGCAGAGGGTAGAGCACTGGGCTCTTCAGTGTGAAAGTTTTTGGGGCAGAGGGTAGAACACTGGGCTCTTCAGTGTGAAAGTTTTTGGGGCAGAGGGTAGAGCACTGGGCTCTTCCGGCAGGTCGACAGGCGGTTGGTTCCACAGCAGTGGCACCCTTTGGCAGGAGGAGGCCGTACTTCAGTCTCCGGTTCTAAAAGCTGCAGGTTCACGTCTTCCAGAACCCAGGGTTCTGTGCCATCCTCCTCTGGAAATTCTCATACCTGTAAAGGGGGCGGGGCATATTAATGAATCCATTTCACGGACACCTGGATTATCAGGTAAGGGTGCTGTAGGTGTGTGGGGAGTGTTCCATTATCATGTGAAGGGTGGGGGTGGGGGGATAGGGGGTAGGATGAGGGGCCACATAGGGGTGTAAATGCAACATAAGGAGTGCATTTGGGGTGTAAATAGTGATATGGGGTGTTAATGTGGTATAAAGAGGTGAGTATGTATAAAACAATTTAATATGTGAGATATGGAGTGTAAATGTGATATGGGTTGTCATGGCTACCAGCGTAGGATGGAGCTGGCTGGGATGAAGGTCTCTGTGGGGTTGGGGCTCATCTGTGCCTGCGTCACAGCGTAGGATGAGGAGTAATTATACAGGCTGTCCAGCATCTTCTGAGTGAACTGCAGAGCAGACAGGGTTATTACTACACTGCACTTCACTATGGAAGAACCATCATTATTAATACAGCTATTATGCACAATGACCGTGTTATTCCCAGTATTTTTATTTTAAACATTTATTGGACCATAAACATCCCGTGCTTGAATCCCAATAAATGGTTTAAAGTAGAGACAGACGGAGAGGAGGGAGCGGGGGAGGGACGATAGTGCTGGCCAGGTGAGAGTTACCTGTGTGAAGGAATCGACGGTGGACACGTTGGCATTGCACACGGGCATCTGCTGTGCCAGCTGGTCCAGAGCCTCGATGGACACGCCCACTTGTGCCATCAAGGCCGCCTGGGGCACCATCATCCCAAACGGGTGCTCCCCGCCAACACCTGTCCATCATCAAAACCAGCCAATTACAATAAGCTCACACTGCCCACCCACCAATGAGCACTCACCACACACTGTGCACCTGCCAATGAGCACTCACCTCACACTGCACCCGCCAATGAGCACTCACCTCACACTGCCCACCCACCAATGAGCACTCATCACACACTGTGCACCGGCCAATGAGCACTCACCACACACTGCCCACCCGCCAATGAGCACTCACCTCACACTGTGCACCTGCCAATGAGCACTCACCTCACACTGCACCCGCCTATGAGCACTCACCACACACTGTGCACCTGCCAATGAGCACTCACCTCACACTGCACCCGCCTATGAGCACTCACCATACACCACCATAGGCCAGTCACCACTGGCCTCACACCAAAAAACCCAAGGGGTGAACAACTCCAGTCCTAGAGGACTAGTGTGTACACTTTTAGTACACTCTTAGATTACACCCCCGTAAACTCTCACCGGCTTTCAGTCCCGAGATCTTGAAGATCGCGCTGGGCTTCTCGTTGGTAATGAACCCGAGCAGCTGCCACACCTGTCCCACAGAGGCGTCTGGGAAGGAGAAGTACACGGCGCCCCCCATTCCGGCGGGGAACGGCACGGTGCCGAGCATGAACACCACCACGTGGTTAACATTCTCATAGTCGGGCAGGTTGAAGACAAACTTGTCGCTGGCCACTTGCTGCGCGTCCGTCTGCACCTGAAACAGGCAGCGAGCGTCAGGACCGGTCCGTTCGCAGGGCTAACGCGATCAGTATGTTTGGCTAGCTAGCCAGCGTCGTGGCGCTTTCTGAATGCACAGCTGTGCTAAGCAAATTTAGCCAATAATGGCTAAATAAATAATGGGGTTACCAGAGTTTCATTTGCTTAAAAACTGTTCACATCAGCTGAGGCGAAGAGGGAGAAAAGAGAGCGTTCCAGCCCAGAATGTCTGCCGTGCATCACCCAGGTGGGTGACACACTTTGGTGGTGGTGGAGGAGTTTCACTGTAAAGCGCTTTGAGTGCGAGCGTGTGAAAAAGTGCTATTTAAAGCAATATTATTGATTATTATTATTACTATAATACTGTGAACTGAACAGCAGCAGTAAGCAGCCTAAAAGCGCTTCTCCGCTAGCAGCTACCATATCCTAGTCTGGTTTTGACAGCGTTACAACTACAATGCTCAGAGTCAAACTACTGACTGATGGTAACGGTAAATATATTATTAAAGCAATGCCTTACTAACGTTTCAAACGAGCGAATCAAACTCGATATTCTTTTTAAAAAACTGAACTCACCAATCTACCAGCTACTAAACATCCGAACATTTCTGAATTATCGGGAAGCTTTCTTTAAATGACAGAAGTGCATTCAATTTAAATATTTAGGCATTTCACAGTATTGAGCAGATATTAAGTCTTGCGCTGTTATTCCGTTTAAATATTATCGTGGTATTCCCATATTCCCCTCCTTGTAACCTAACGAACAGAAACTTCCAGAGAACCATAGACATTACAGTATGGGGCTAGCGACATTTATTGTACAACTTCCTGTGTGACCCATGAGCAACACTTTCAAAATAAAAGACCATACTATAGAACACTTATAAAAAGTGTTAAAGAAAATGTTAAAGAATATGTAATTTTACTGATAATGGAAATAATCCTACATATCATTTACTTCAAATCTTATTTTACAGACGTAAGTATTTTTCACATTCATATTTAATGAAGTTATTTTCTGATTTTTTTCACATTAGAAGAACTTGTTAGTACTTTCGGTTAATTTCAGTGTTTGATATCTCTCTTGGTCCATTTGATTTAGGCTTTAAATTATGTTTATATTTGTAAAGCTTGGTCATGATATTTCTTTTGTGTCTTGTTTAAAAATTAAAAAAAACATGGGATTGAAGACCACCAATAAATAAATGCATTTGTAGCAATGTTCAACAAAACACAAATATGCACACCGTGTTAGGGAAATCAGCTGGAACATATGGGCACTGAAACATAGGTGGACTGTAGCTATGAATACATGTGTTTACTTGATAAATATGTATTGACTACTTGTCATTTGTTTTGATTCTCAATGCTTTAAATTACAATCAAATAGACCAAGGCAATAAATAGCTATGTATGTATGATTTTATACTTACAGGCTCATTTCCAAAAATGGGGCTTTTACTTTGTCGTGTTTTTTAAGCAGTTGTCAGACTTCCGGTCTTTAAATTCCCTAGCGCTCACTTGACAGGAAGTCAGTGAACGTACATTTTCTTGACACCGGAAACAAAACAATCGAGTCATTTTTCTGTGCTGTCGACTGCTGCGTATATTATCTCTATAAAATTGATTTCGACATGAAAACCTACTCCCATTTACAAAGTATATACACTCCATACATCTGTGTACAGACAGAATTTGGTATTGTGTTGTTTTTTATGGTTTTTTTTTGTTTTTTTTTTACAGATTTATAGAGAAGCCATATTTTGTTTATGTGAATAACATGTATATCTACGTTGAAAATATTTATGTTCGCAAAGTAAATTCATTCACCCTTTTCACTTTGTGCTGTGCATGTGCAGTGAATATGCACAACACAAAAAGGGTTTGCCACATTTAGCGTCCGGCAGATGGCAGTAGAGTGTTTCTTGAGTTTAGACGTCACCTGAGACTGAAGAGGTTCTATGCATTCCGGGCATACGATGGACGACATTTCTAAACGACATTTTTGGATAATCCCAATACTAATTCAGCATATTAATGCATAATATATATCAGAGATTGTTTTGTTGAGATACTTTTTGAAATGTAGTGTATGTGGACACCCCTTCTAATTAGTGGTTTTTGACTATTTCAGCCACACCCATTGCTAACAGGTGCATGAAATCAAGCATACAGCCGTGCAATCTCCATGACAAACATTAGCAGTAGAATGGGTCGTTCTGAAGAGTTCAGTGACTTTCAATGTGGTACTGTCATGGGATGACACCTTTCCAACAAGTCAGTTTGTCAAATGTATGCCCTGCTAGAGCTGCCCCAGTCAACTGTAAGTGTTGTTATTATGAAGTGGAAACGTCCAGGAGCAACAACAGCTCAGCCGATAAGCGGCCACACAAGGCCACACAAGCCCACAGAACGGGGCTGCCACATATTTAAGTGTGTACCGTGTAAAAATAACCTGTCCTTGGTTGCAACACTCATTACAAACTACAGTTACAAACTACCTCTGGGCAGAATGACAGCACAAGAAATGTTTGCCTAGAGCTTCATGAAATGGGTTTCCATGGCCGAGAAGCTGTACATAAGCCTAAGATCACCATGCGCAATGCCAAACATCAGCTGGAGTGGTGTAAAGCACACCACCATTAGACTCTGCCGCAGTGGAAACGTGTTCTCTGGAGGGATGAATCACGCTTCACTATCTGGCAGTCTGACGGACGAATCTGGGTTTGGCAAAATGCATCGCGCCAACTGTCCTGGCCCGAATAGCGCCAACTGTAAAGTTTGGTGGAGGAGGGATAATGGTCTGGGGCTGTTCTTCATGATTTGGGCTAGGCCCCTTAGTTCCCCAGAGATTCTCGAGAACTGCGTGCTGGAGGTGGCGGGGTGTGTGCCAGGGTGAAGGTACGTGGCTATTCACTCACCTGTAGAGGAAACAGGTTTGGCAGGATGAGGTAGCAGCGTAAGGGGTTGCCTGCAAATGTCTATCCCAAATCTTTCTTTAAAATTCCCAATTAATCAAAATCCTACGGATGTGATTTTTGGCAGTCTTAACAGATTGCGACCGTCGATTTGTCACTTGATTGATATCGTTGGAGAGGCAGAGGTTCATAGAGTGGAGTGTGTTTGTGGCTAAAATAGCTTTACTCCTTAGGATCATAAACGCAGGAGCCCTACCGCTTGATGTGGCCGTTCTCCTGTCCAGGTGAGCACAGGGGCTGTGCCGAGCTGCTGAGGCCTGCCCAGGTCCCTGCCCCACCTGCAGCGTCTCCACGTGTCCTTGGTATGACCCCTGGAGTCAGCCGCCAGGTGGGGACTCACACAGGTGAGGACCTCTGTGCAGAACGAGCCCTGCCTGGCCATGCTCTGATTCTGTCTCTGACCTCCAGGCCCAGCCATGCTCTGATTCTGTCTCTGGACTCTGATTCTGTCTCCAGGCCCTGCTATGGCCTGATTCTCCTGTATCTCTGAACTCCAGGCAGGGAGTCGCCTTCCTTTCTTACTGGAAAAGGTGCCTTTGTCACCAGCTCCCTGTGTCCCATTCTCATAAAGAACAGACGCAGACAAAGGAAGACAGCACTACTCACTTACACTACGTTGTTTTTCTCTCTCGTTCTTACTTGTCATTTGATGACATACCCCCCTGCTATTCCGGTATTTTACAGCCATTGTTTTGTTTCCTTCTGTTTGTATTATTACTGTTTACTGTACTACTCCATCCTTATTCGTATGGTAAGTGGAGAGTATTGGGGACAATCGGGATGCATTGGCCAGGGGGGTGGGAGTAGTTTGCCTCCCTGCTCTTCAAAAAAAAAAAACATAATATTATGCAGCGGCACTGAAACACTGGTTTATCTGATTACGTACTTGTCTGCGGATGAGTATGTGAGTGAGAGAGTGAGTGAGTGAGCATACGTGTACCTGTATGCATGTGTGTGCGTGAGTGAGCATGCGTGTGCTTGTGTGTGTGTGTGTGTGTGAGTATGAGACTGCGTCTGTGTGTGTGAGTGTGTCTGTGTGTGTCTGTGCTTCTGTGTGTGTGTGTTTGAGAGAGAGAGAGAGAGTGTGTGTGTGTGTGTGTGTGTGAGAGAGAGAGAGAGATAGTATGTGTGTGTCTGTGTGTGTGTGTGTGTGTGTGTGTGTGTGTGTGTGTGTGCATGTGAGTGTGTGTGTGTGTGTGTGTGTGCGCGCGCGTGAGAACAGAGCCCCCCTCCCCCCACTGAGATGATTTATGTGTGAGAGGAAGTGGCTCAGTTCTGGAGGAAGTGGAGGTTTCCCCTTTGTGACTTCATCGCTGCCCTCATGCCCCTGACCTCCTGTGAATTTGTGCACCAGACCTCTCCATTTTGTGGAACTGAAATCTTTAACAGAATGTGCTCAGCAGCAGCCCACAGCATGGTGGTCAGGCAGTGTGGGTTCTGGGTGGGGTGCAGTGTGGAGTGCTGGGAATGGTACAGAATAATGTGTACCATGGAGTAAGGGGTGAAATTAACTGTGTAGAGTACAGAGAGGTTTAACACCATGGAGTAAGGGGTGAGATTAGCTGTGTAGAGTACAGAGAGGTTTAACACCAAGGAGTAAGGCATGAGATTAGCTGTGTAGAGTACAGAGAGGTTTAACACCAAGGAGTAAGGCATGAGATTAGCTGTGTAGAGTACAGAGTGGTTTAACACCATGGTGTAAGGTGTGAGATTAGCTGTGTAGCATTTTATTTATCTCTCTCTCTCTCTCTGTCTCTCTCTCAGCTATGTCCGTGCTGTTCTTCTCTTTTCATAGTAACTCCTGTTCCATGTATGCTGTTTAATTTTCAGCGTATGAGTCATGTTGCGGAGGTGACTCAAGCTCGGGGGATATGAGTTTTGGGACGTGAGCAGAAACTAAAGCACAAAAGACCCCACTGGCTTAAGGAAGGAATTTTCCCCTGAATTTCCTTCAACAGCCACACAGCCCACATAATATAAATATGTTTATGTTATGACACACAGACACATTCATGTAGATGCACATAATGAATGCTGTGTATATTTGTTTGACATTAAATTCAAAATAGATATTTAATTTAGACAATGTATTCAGTCATTGAAAAACTGTTTGTTGAACTAACAGAACTACAGCTGTGGCTGTAGCTTGCATATGTTCCCAAATACACAGATTTGAAATCTTTTCGTGCAAATAACTCAGACGACAATACACAGTAGATGTACTATTGAAAGCATTTGCATACATTTGTATGTATGCTGATCATTTTTGTTGAAAGAACTGAGAAAACTGCATAACTGTAAAAACACTGTTGAGAATGTACTATTTTGACAGTTTTAATCCCTGATTTAAAAAATGTCACTATGCCAAAAAGTAAACATTAATCACAATGATAAATATGAAATGAATGTACAGTTGCTTGTTTTATCACATTGGTAACAGAGAGCAAATAAAATACAGCAAAAAATGAGATTGCAATGACAAAGCACACTAAGTGCTTTAGAGTATGTCAGCAAATCTCTTCTAAATATGTCACTTAAAAATATCGAAAAGTCCTGCTTGGTTTCGGGGGAGGCTGAGGGTGTGTGAACGGGGGGGGGGGGAGGGGGGGGCGTCACAGAAACACGCAATGAATTCAGGCGTGACACTCTCACCCACAGTCTCACTTCTCAAACAAATTCATGCTTTCATTTTAGAGACCAGATCCCACGGCTCTTAAGAGGGCTGCCCTGAGAAGCGGGCTTCGCCTGGCTTCGCCTGGGTCTGTCTGGCTTCGCCTGGGTTCGCCTGGCTTCGCCTGGGTTTGTCTGGCTTCGCCTGGGTTCGCCTGGGTCTGTCTGGGTTCGCCTGGGTTCGCCTGGTCTGTCTGGGTTCGCCTGTCTGTCTGGTCGCCTGCTTCGCCTGGTCTGTCTGGCTTCGCCTGGGTTCGCCTGGGTCTGTCTGGGTTCGCCTGGCTTCGCCTGGGTCTGTCTGGCTTCGCCTGGGTTCGCCTGGGTCTGTCTGGGTTCGCCTGGGTTCGCCTGGGTCTGTCTGGCTTCGCCTGGGTTCGCCTGGGTCTGTCTGGGTTCGCCTGGGTTCGCCTGGGTCTGTCTGGGTTCGCCTGGGTTCGTCTGGGTTTGTCCGGGTCTGTTTGGGTCTGTCCGGGTTTGACGGACTTCCTCCGGGCTTATCTGAATTTTCACACCGTCGCTGACGTAGCGCTGTGAAAAAGGGCTGCGTCACTGAAGGCAGAGAGAGAAAGCAGAAGTCTCCGGCGCAGAACTTCCCTCTCTTTGTTTCAAAAAAAGGCCTGGAGCCTCTCAGTCTGTTTCACCATCACTTCCTCCCCAGAGAGGCCCGGCAGTGTGGGATTCCCGGGGTTACGTGAGAATCCCGAGAGACATTACATTACACTACAGGCATTTCACAGACACTCTTATCCAGAGCGACTTACACAACATTTTACACAGCATTTACACTGCATCCATTTACACAGCTGGATATATACTGAAGCAATGCAGGTTAAGTACCTTTGCTCAACGGTACAATAGCAGCGTCCTACCCGGGAATCATAACTAAACTTAAATTGCCATTGTTATTACTACCGATTCTAGTATTATGGTGTACTGCAGTTCTGCGTGTGGTTTGTCCAAGTGGTGTTGCCGTACCCAAGCAGAAGCCGTTGCTCGACTGCTGTGGGTAGGTACATTGATGTCAAACACTGTGCTGTCTCTCTATTTCATTACTTTCAAATGTATTAAAAAGTGGAAAACTAGAATGTAATATGAGTGTTACGTAGGCTATATCACTGTCAATTGTGATAGTTTTTGTAAAGTGTTATGTACATGATAATTTTACCAATGGTTATCGTCTCGCAATGTTATGCTAAATTCCTGTCAGAACGTTAGCTAGCTAGCATGGATTCCATACATTAGCTAGCGAACAGCCCATACATTCTGAGCATATTCCACTCGCTAGCTTTGCGTAAAGTTAGGATCCGTTAATGTTTAATCCCGTCCGTTAATCCCGTCGTACATTATTTTCCAATCACGGGACAGTCCCTCGTGGTTTATTCCATTTATACAACGGGTTACCAACAATTACTATATGGTTACTTTAATATTTATTGATTTTTATTTACTTAATCACCTGAAATTGAAATATTCTTTCGTGGCCGTTTTGCTTATTACTTTACCATTGTCAAGCAAAACTCTGGTTGGTAGTTCTATTTTGACCGTTGTTATGCAAAAACTCTGGTTTGTAGTTCTATTTGCATCGTTGTTAAGCAAAAACCTCTGGTCATTAATTCTATGAAAACAATGATTTTATCAAGAAAAAATAGTCCCTTCTCATTTTATACCATGCAATTAGCTCCATTTTTTGTCATTACATTATTTAAGAAAATTGAATGAAACCATAACTCAATCAAATTAATCTCCCTAGCTCTGTCTTGCTTTTTAAACTGGTGCGGTCATGCAGTGTAGACATAACGTAGACATAACGTCTAGCTAGCTAGCTAGCTAACTAATGAATTATATTCAAAACAGCGGTTACTATAAACACAATCGTTAACAAAGATACAGAAGAAAATGCGTCCCATAGCCATGAGTTAAATACAGAACGCCTATTCTATTGTTCAAATAAGGGACGATTTCGTATTTTGCAGGATGGTTGGCAACCCTAAATTCAACTTTGAAATTGGACATTGTAACAACAATTCAAAAGCGAAAGAATGATGTTGCTGTTTTAACTGCTTTAGAATGCTGGATTTTGTTGGTCATTCATTTTAGAACTGTTAAAAGGCCGAGGTGTACCTTTACTGAGAAATAATGCCCACCCTTGGACCAATCAGAATCGAGTATTCAGTCCAGTCGTTGTATAAAAAATACATGACTGGAGAGGAGAGGAGAATATAGGACCAGAGGAGAGGAGGAGAGAGGGCTGGAGAGGAGAAGATAGGACGAGAGGAGAAAATGAGAGGAGAGCAGAGCACAACGCCCGCTGCCCACCCAAGTTTACTTGCAAATATGTAAATGAAAACAACAATTTGCTAACCTTGGCCACAACATCTGGACTTGTCTTCATATAACAATGCATAGATTTCTGTTTATATGATTATGGTTATGCTTGTACTTTATTAATCCCTAATCTCTGCCATTACATACAATGAAACAAGAAAAGGTAAAAAAAGAAAAAACAGAGCAATGTAATACAATACACTATTAGATATTATTGTAAATAAATAAAAAGTTAATCCCATGTGTTAGTGAATTTTTAAATATTTTAGAATGGCAGGAAATGAGTTTTCAAATTTTGAATTTTTTCTGGGGGGGGACCCCAGACCCCAGACCCCCAGACCACCAGGCTGATTTGGTCTCCCCCCAATGTTGACTCCATGGCTACCCAGACCCCCAGACCCCCAGACCCCCTGGCTGATTTGGTCCCCCCCAATGTTGACTCCATGGCTACAGCCTTGGTGCATAGGGTCACACCCCAGTGTGTAGAATCACAGCACAGGAGGGACTCAACCTTTACAGAACTGCCATGTGAATCGATGAGTCCTTTTCAGAGTAAACCAAACAGCTGGAGACAGCCATAAACAGAAACAGACATGAGAAACACACACAACTTCCCACATAGCTTTGTTTTATTTATTTAATTTTGTTTCACAAGAAGTAAGCACACATTTCAAAATCATAATCATACAATTAACTGCCATAAGTGAAGATAAAACCAATCCCAGCCTTTATAGCTACGACCTCCATCTAGAGAGGGCAGAGAATCGTCAGTCTGCAGAGTTTCCACTGAGCAGCACATTCTCAGCGAGGCCAATGTTGCTTCCTACTGCCCAAGCAAAACAAACTCTCCCCACACTTTACCTGACATACTGTACATGGCTATAGCTAAACAGATCCAAACAAATTCACAACTGCAATGAAGCTTAAAGAGCAAAATATGAGTACACATTATATAAGCAGTATGAAATTAATTTCTTCTAGTACTTTCTTGGTGCTATCATGACAAGAGAAAAGTCTTAGTGATAACATGCCTTCCTAGTACCTGTCCTTGAAGCTGAAGTGCTTCTACAGGTTAGAGACATGGCTCTTCAGCACCTCCTCCCCCAACCTTACCAGTGCCCACAATACATTCTCCAAACCACCCTTTTCAGAACAACACATTTTACTTCCTCATCCGCGGTTAATCAAAAACCTGAACGCTGTGACAGCTCCGAGCAACAAGCAGTGTGAGCTGGGTTTGGCGGGGAAACTGCACTGTGATTGGCTGAAAAAGTCTTTATCTGCAGGACAAGGTCACGGCTGGATGAACTTGCCAACAACAATGACGCCACAATCTATGTTTGCACAGAGTTCCACAGTTCCTGTTCTGCAGAGTTCCACAGACGTCTAAACACATGCAAACATCACACCTGTGTGAACTTAACTTTTCATATTGATACTTACTAGATGCTCATCACAAATACCTATTAACTGCTTTACCAAATATGATACAGCCACCTGTACAATTACCTCTGACCGTGGCTGAATCAGCTCCAGAAGCACAGCTCAAACAAGCCTCAATGGTCAAAGTCTAGGCTGAATGTGAATGTAGCAGTAAAACTCATTGGTTAATTATTTTAAAGAAGTGAGTTAATATTTTACAATCGTTAAACCAAAGGTATCAATCAGTGAATCATATGAAAATAATGTCCTAACATAACCCTGCCCCCCCCCCCCCCCCCATAAGTTCCACTACTCTGTAGTGAACGTTGATATCCTGTTTCATAGAAACAACGGACATTTGCTTTATACCAGCAAACAAGCATTTACAACATGTCTGACTGCCTAACTGGCAGTGGTTCTAAACGGACGGGTCTTAAAACAGGCTGGAGCGGGCCGGCCCTCCTCTTCCCTTCAGGATCCGCCGCACCTGCAGCCACAGACAAGTCCAGTGAGTCACAGAGTTACAGCAAGTGAGTCACAGAGAGTTACAGCAAGTGAGTCACAGAGAGTTACACCGAATGAGTCTCAGAGAGTTACAGCGAGTGAGTTACAGAGAGTTACAGCGAGTGAGTCACAGGGAGTTACAGCAAGTGAGACACAGAGAGTTACACCGAATGAGTCGCAGAGAGTTACAGCAAGTGAGTCACAGCAAGTGAGTCACAGAGAGTTACAGCGAATGAGTCACAGAGAGTTACAGCGAATGAGTCACAGAGAGTTACAGCGAGTGAGTCACAGAGAGTTACATTAAGTGAGTCACAGTTATACCAAGTGAGTAACAGAGTTACAGCAAGTGAGTCACAGAGTTACACCAAGCGAGCCACAGTTACACCAAGTGACTAACAGAGTTACCGCAAGTGAGTCACAGAGAGTTATATCAAGTGAGTAACAGAGTAACAGCAAGTGAGTCATAGAGTTACAGAAAGTAAGTCACAGAGAGTTACATCAAGTGAGTCATATAAACCTATAGCATGTAAGTCACAGACAGTTACACTGAGTGAGCGACAGAAACACAAGAGACATGCCACTTTCCCGCATTCCCAGCATTTCTCCTGGGTAATGTTGGGTGTAGAGCAGGTCATGTACCTGGGTAATGTTGGGCGTAGAGCAGGTCATGGACCTGGGTAATGTTGGGCGTAGAGCAGGTCATGGACCTGGGTAATGTTGGGCGTAGAGCAGGTCATGGACCTGGGTAATGTTGGGCGTAGAGCAGGTCATGGACCTGGGTAATGTTGGGCGTAGAGCAGGTCATGGACCTGGGTAATGTTGGGCGTAGAGCAGGTCATGGACCTGGGTAATGTTGGGCGTAGAGCAGGTCATGGACCTGGGTAATGTTGGGCGTAGAGCAGGTCATGGACCTGGGTAATGTTGGGCGTAGAGCAGGTCATGGACCTGGGTAATGTTGGGCGTAGAGCAGGTCATGGACCTGGGTAATGTTGGGCGTAGAGCAGGTCATGGACCTGGGTAATGTTGGGCGTAGAGCAGGTCATGGACCTGGGTAATGTTGGGCGTAGAGCAGGTCATGGACCTGGGTAATGTTGGGCGTAGAGCAGGTCATGGACCTGGGTAATGTTGGGCGTAGAGCAGGTCATGGACCTGGGTAATGTTGGGCGTAGAGCAGGTCATGGACCTGGGTAATGTTGGGCGTAGAGCAGGTTATGGGCCGAGCAGGACGAGACTCACCTGGTCCCCGGCAGGTCCCTCGGGCACCAGCTGTGCCGGCTGCTCGTTCTCCAGGTTCTTGATGCTGGGGTCGGCCCCCCGTCTCATGAGCAGTTTCACAGCGTCCACCTGCGTGACACGCCCCTGCAGAGCGCTGACCAGGTGCAAGGCCGTGTTCCCGCTGTACGCCTGTGGGGGGGGGGGGCAGGGGGTTTAATGCAGGGCGGTAAAACAGCAGTGCCCTTTCCTGTTCTCACCTGGGGCGCATTCCAAGGCAGAACAGCATTTTAAAAAAAATTTCACAGAGAGCATCACAGGCGATGTAGTTCAGAGGCTGTGAGTTTGAAGTACGTTCAACAGGCTCTGGACTTCCCCACACTGAACCTTCTTCGTCATGGCGACCAGGGTGGCTTACCTTGGCGTTCACAGCGGCCAGCGAATCGGGCTGGTCCAGGAAGAGACGCAAGAGCTCCACGTTAGCTTCCTCTGCAGCCATGTGCAGCGCGGTGCGACCGCTTTTATGGTCCTAAGGGAAACAAGGCAACAATCCCTCCATAGTGAGATTCACGTTCAGGGCAGTGTATTTGTGTACTTAGTAATACGTACTTGGTGCCATAACAATCCCCCGCAGGCTCACCTTGGTCCTGTAGGAGGCGCCCATGAGCAGGAGCGTGCTCACACACTCCCCCAGCGCTTTCCTCCTCTGCAACAGGGCCTGTGTCTGAGCAGAATGGGGCGGGGCCACAGCGAGCTCCTGCAACACGGCATTGTGGGATAGCACTGCGGTATGCAGTGCTGTAAGGCCTAAGGGAAGGGAGGGGAGGGGGGGCACAGGTCACACACATATACCCTAATACACACAGACACACACAGAGACTCACACACGCAGATACAGTAACAAACACACACACTAATCTGGAGATACACACCCTCGTAGTTGACGGCTTCCATGTTGAGTTGGTGCATGGTGCTCTGCAGGGTCTTGTGGACAGCCTACAAACACACACAGAGGAGTTAGAGACAGAAACACACTTTCTCTTGCGTAACAATATTCAAGTACCATAAAAACCACCACTCTCAAACAACTAACGCATTATTGGGTCTCAATAGTACCCCACTTACTAATAACCAATACATTAATAGATACCATTATAAGTACTTCTGTGACTCTTGTGAGACTATTACTAATGTGATCGCTACAATTGCTAACTATGCTTAAATGTATAGTTTAAATGTGCGTGTTTTAATACAGAAACATGCACATATGCAGACGGGTGAAGGAAAAACCAACATAAAGTGTTGGGCCACCACGAGCTGCCAGAACAGCTTCAATGTGCCTTGGCATAGATTTTACAAGTGGAACTGGAACTCTACTGGAAGGATGGTACACCATTCTTCCAAAAGATATTCCCTCATTTGGTGTTTTGATAATGGTGAGGAAAGAAGGACAGTGTGTTGCGCTGTGTGTGGTTTAGAAGGACAGTGTGCTGTGCTGTGTGTGGTTAATAGGTCAGTGTGGTGCGCTGTGCTGTGTGTGGTTAATAGATCAGTGTGGTGCGCTGTGTGTGGTTAATAGATCAGTGTGGTGCGCTGTGCTGTGTGTGGTTAATAGATCAGTGTGGTGCGCTGTGCTGTGTGTGGTTAATAGGTAAGTGTGGTGCGCTGTGTGTGGTTAATAGATCAGTGTGGTGCGCTGTGCTGTGTGTGGTTAATAGGTCAGTGTGGTGCGCTGTGCTGTGTGTGGTTAATAGATCAGTGTGGTGCGCTGTGTGTGGTTAATAGGTCAGTGTGGTGCGCTGTGTGTGGTTAATAGATCAGTGTGGTGCGCTGTGTGTGGTTAATAGGTAAGTGTGGTGCGCTGTGTGTGGTTAATAGATCAGTGTGGTGCGCTGTGCTGTGTGTGGTTAATAGGTCAGTGTGGTGCGCTGTGCTGTGCTTGGTTGAGAGAGGTGGGGCGCAGTAGCAGTGGTAGAACCGGTCCGGCTGCCTGTTCTGCTTCCTGAAAGGAAAGGGGGGGTTTTCCCTCCCCTGGTGCTTTCTGGAAATGAAGCGGCGGTGCGCTCTTAATGTGCGCAGCCTCGCCCTGAAATCACCTCCTCCGTTTAGGAGCTCACTTTGTGAAATGGCCGCTTTCACGATTGGAGCACAAAGAATCGCCTCATTACTGCATCCTGAAAGGCTAGCGGCTCGTCTTGCTCACACAGCCAACGCCTGTCCGTTATCTCAACGGTTTGACAGCAATCACACAATTCTACGCTGAAATGGCTGTCAAGCACTGATAAAGAGCTCACGGTGGAAAGGAAGTGCTAACATAATGCTAGCGCTGTGTGACTCGCTGCAGGTCACATGATCGCAGCATGCCTGTGGGCAGGTCCCGGGTCTCACCTGCAGCGTTTGGGCGTGGCCCTTCTCGGCGCACACGTGCAGTGGAGAGCGCCCCCAGCGGTCCATTGTGTTGATCTGCGCCCCCATGCTCAGCAGGTCCTGCACTATCAGGTGCTGATTGGCCGCCATGCTCACCTGCAGGGCAGTCTGGGTAAAAACAAGTTTGTGCTTGAGAAAAACATCCAAGCAGCATCCAAGGGCTGTGACAGGGCTGGCTCAGACAGAACGGTTTCCTAAAGCAGGTAAGGATGTATGGGGTTATGAGGCAGGTGTTTGGGGTTATGAGGCAGGTGTATGGGGTTATGAGGCAGGTGTTTGGGGTTATGAGGCAGGTGTATGGGGTTATGAGTCAGGTGTATGGGGTTATGAGGCAGGTGTTTGGGGTTATGAGGCAGGTGTATGGGGTTATGAGTCAGGTGTTTGGGGTTATGAGGCTGGTGTTTGGGGTTATGAGGCAGGTGTTTTGGTTATGAGGCAGGTGTATGGGGTTATGAGGCAGGTGTTTGGGGTTATGAGGCAGGTGTATGGGGTTATGAGTCAGGTGTTTGGGGTTATGAGGCAGGTGTTTTGGTTATGAGGCAGGTGTATGGGGTTATGAGGCAGGTGTATGGGGTTATGAGGCAGGTGTTTGGGGTTATGAGGCTGGTGTTTGGGGTTATGAGGCAAGTGTTTGGAGTTATGAGTCATGTGTTTGGGGTTATGAGGCAGGCGTTTGGGGTTATGAGGCAGGTGTTTGGGTTATGAGGCAGGTGTTGGGGTTATGAGGCAGGTGTATGGGGTTATGAGGCAGGTGTTTGGGGTTATGAGGCAGGTGTTATGAGGCAGGTGTATGGGGTTATGAGGCAGGTGTTTGGGGTTATGAGGCAGGTGTTTGGGGTTATAAGTCATGTGTTTGGGATTATGAGGCAGGTGTATGGGGTTATGAGGCAGGTGTTTGGGGTTATAAGTCATGTGTTTGGGATTATGAGGCAGGTGTTTGGGTTATGAGGCAGGTGTATGGGGTTATGAGGCAGGTGTTTGGGGTTATGAGGCAGGTGTTTGGGGTTATGAGGCAGGTGTTTGGGTTATGAGGCAGGTGTATGGGGTTATGAGGCAGGTGTTTGGGGTTATGAGGCAGGTGTATGGGGTTATGAGGCAGGTGTTTGGGTTATGAGTCAGGTGTATGGGGTTATGAGGCAGGTGTATGGGGTTATGAGTCAGGTGTTTGGGGTTATGAGGCAGGTGTATGGGGTTATGAGGCAGGTGTTTGGGGTTATGAGGCAGGCGTTTGGGGTTATGAGGCAGGTGTTTGGGTTATGAGGCAGGTGTTTGGGGTTATGAGGCAGGTGTTTGGGGTTATGAGGCAGGTGTTTGGGGTTATGAGGCAGGTGTTTGGGTTATGAGGCAGGTGTTTGGGGTTATGAGGCAGGTGTTTGGGGTTATGAGGCAGGTGCTTGGGGTTATGAGGCCGGTGTTTGGGGTTATGAGGCCGGTGTTTGGGGTTATGAGGCAGGCGTTTGGGTTATGAGTCAGGTGTTTGGGGTTATGAGGCCGGTGTATGGGGTTATGAGGCAGGTGTTTGGGGTTATGAGGCAGGTGTTTGGGGTTATGAGGCAGGTGTTTGGGGTTATGAGGCAGGCGTTTGGGGTTATGAGGCAGGTGTTTGGGGTTATGAGGCAGGTGTTTGGGGTTATGAGGCAGGTGTATGGGGTTATGAGGCAGGTGTTTGGGTTATGAGTCAGGTGTTTGGGGTTATGAGGCAGGTGTATGGGGTTATGAGGCAGGTGTTTGGGGTTATGAGGCAGGTGTTTGGGGTTATGAGGCAGGTGTTTGGAGTTATGAGTCATGTGTTTGGGATTATGAGGCAGGTGTTTGGGGTTATGAGGCAGGTGTTTGGGTTATGAGGCAGGTGTATGGGGTTATGAGGCAGGTGTTTGGGGTTATGAGGCAGGTGTTTGGGGTTATGAGGCAGGTGTTTTTATCGGCAGGGCAGCTCTCACCTGGCCATTGTGCTCCTTCAGGTCCAGCAGACCCAGGGAGGCCATCTTCCTGGCAAGCACATAGGACAGAGCCCGTCGCCCCTGCGCCACGGCAACATGCAGGAACCTAGCAACGCACAACACAAGGGCAATAATGAGGCAGCAGAAGGCGTGTGTGTGTGTAGGGTGAGTGTGTGTGTGTGTGTGTGTGTGTGTGTGTGTGTGTGTGTGAGTGTGTGTAGGGTGAGTGTGCGTGTGTGAGTGTGTATGTGTGTATGTGAGTGTGTGTGTGTAGGGTGAGTGTGTGTGTGTATGTGAGTGTGTGTATGGGTGATGTTGGGTGTGGTGTGTTGTAGTGGTGGTGTGGTGTGTGTAGTGTAGTGTGTGTAGGGTGAGTGTGCGTGTGTGAGTGTGTATGTGTGTAGGGTGAGTGTGTGTGAGTGAGTTCAGGGCGTGGCCTAAACCGACAGGGCGGCTTGTGAACTCACGTGTCCCCGTCCTCGTCCCGCACCGCCAGCTGGTTGGGGTCGAGTCCCGCCAGCCTCTCGTCCTCCTGCTCCACCTGCCACTGGAAGAAGGACACGCCCCCCACGGGGGGGAGGGGCTGCGGGGGCTGGGGGAGGAGGCAGCTCGTGACCTTGGGCGGGAGGTCGGGCCACGGGGGCGCCGTCTGCGAGAGGGAGCCCTGCACCTGCACCGTTGTTAGGGAAACGGGGGCACAGTGCCTTATCTGCTGAATGATGTCATCGATCTCCAGGCGGGTTTCACAGTCTGGCCCCTCCCCCTTCATGGTGCTGCCTCCACCAGCCAGTGAACAAGGGCTCTGCTATTATTACACACGGCACAGAGACATGCGAACATTACACACAGCACAGAGACATGCAAACGTTACACACAGCACAGAGACATGCTAATATTACACACAGCACAGAGACATGCAAACGTTACACACAGCACAGAGACAAGCAAACGTTACACACAGCACAGAGACATGCGAACATTACACACAGCACAGAGACATGCTAATATTCTAATATTACACACAGCACAGAGACATGCAAACGTTACACACAGCACAGAGACATGCGAACATTACACACAGCACAGAGACATGCGAACATTACACACAGCACAGAGACATGCTAATATTACAGCACAGAGACATGCTAATATTCTAATATTACACACAGCACAGAGACAAGCAAACGTTACACACAGCACAGAGACATGCGAACATTACACACAGCACAGAGACATGCTAATATTACAGCACAGAGACATGCTAATATTCTAATATTACACACAGCACAGAGACATGCAAACGTTACACACAGCACAGAGACATGCGAACATTACACACAGCACAGAGACATGCTAATACGCTAATATTACACACAGCACAGAGACATGCTAATACGCTAATATTACACACAGCACAGAGACATGCTAACACTACAGATTACACACAGCACAGAGACATGCTAACATCATGCACATGCTAATGTCACACACACGCCAGGCATGCTAACTGGAATACGTCCCTAAACGTGCGCGACTGTCGTGTTGAGCTTGGAGAGGCAGACAGTTACCTGCAGGCTGCTGTACAGAGGGGCCGGTCTCTTGGGGCACACAGGGTCTGGGGCTAAGTGGTTAGCAGCCCGCTTTACACCAAGCAGAGCAGCGGTCAGTGCTGGACCAAGAATGTCAACAGAAAAGGAAATTACTTTCACTGATATTATCCTCATTATGAATATGTACATAACTGAGCTTGTAAATGACTGTAATAATAACAATGACGCTCATTTTACACCAGTTGTGTCCTTAAATCATCATGTGCTATCCCACAATTGAGCAGATGTGTTATTTCATGTTAGGTAAATTAATAGTTATAACTGGTTGCTTCGGGTAGGCTACAGACATGTCATATTAATATATTAATCATTTTTATTTGTAGTTATTATTTTGTTCCATTCTTTTTCACGTGGATATATGCAATTATAATAATTACAACTCGTGATTAGTATGTTATATTGGATTTGCTTTTATGCAGAAAAAGTGTGTATTACCTGGACAATGATCACGCGTTTCAAAGTTCTCAAAAACCTAAACAACCGGAAAGACAAATCCATAAAAAAGAAAGAGAAAGAAAATAAATAAATTCGATAAACAAGATCTAATTCTCCCACGCGGGCACAATTTTTTTTACCTGTTTGTTGTCGTTGCGGGGGCTCAAGGACGCATGGCTACAACGTTTCTGTAAGATAAGTTCCTTAACCGGATTCTTCACGCGCACGCCCAAATACCGCGTGTGCCTCGCGCTCCCCACACAAGACTCACCTGTATAGGATAGAAACCACTTTAATATTAAATACATTTGTTTTCATTTTGAGATCTAACCAAGTCAGTCTGTAAATAAGTAATGTATAAGGGAAATAAGAGTACATATAGCTACTTCATAAGTCATATAATCTAATTCCCACATAATAGGCGAAAATAATTCGTACAAATCGTAAATATTAAACTTAACCCATTTTTATTGATCATAAAACAGAATATACTACATTTGTATTTTTTGTATCTTACCGCTGATGTTGTTCGGATTGCTGCTGGTTTGAGTCGGGCTTGCCACACTGTTCCAAGAAGTTCCAGAGTCGGAATTCGGGGACCAGGGTTGTGGATTCTCGCTGAAGCACGCGGGCTCGTGCACCGGGGAAGAATTGCAGTAGAAAGAATGGAAATTGAGGGGACTGGTCATAATTTCACAGTCCCGGTTCACGGCAACCTCACACCTGTCAAGGATCATGTTTGTTGTACTGGACGTCTTCCTCGCGGTTGTCACAAATGCGTAGGTGATTTTATGAGCGTCCTTTCACGTTCGATACGCCCTCTCTCCTCGAAGTGATTCGCAATGCTGCTGATCGCGGTCTGGCCGTTGATCTACGCTGACACGAAAAGAGAAGTGTTTGGCTGCCGCGCCTCCATTGGTCGGTTCGGACAAGGATGTTCCTCCAAAATTCCAGTAAACCGTTCTTGTCGGAAATACCATTCATATTCTATGTTGTAACCTCCGCACGCGGGATTGTGGACAAAGTGTTCCCCATTACATTACATTACATTACATTATAGGCATTTAGCAGACGCTCTTATCCAGAGCGACGTACAACAAGTGCATAGGTTTCATGATGTAGAGGCGCAAAAGAAACACTAGAGTGAAGTAAGGATCGTAGTGCCAGAAGTGACCACATCGATCAGGACTCCAACCCTGTAGAGTAAGCTTGTTCAGCAAGCAAGAATCCTACCAAGTACAAACTAGCACTGGAATCACACCTAATCATACAAAAACAATCCTGCCAGATACACTAACATAATCAAATTATCCTAGCTAGGTACAGTGAGCAGGTACATTAATAGGCATACCGTTTATTTTTTCGTATTCTAACAGTTTATTCGTAACACTATGCATTTTACATATTAACATTTGCCCTCGCTTTTCAACTACATTTTATTGTCAACAGGCAGGGCTGCTTTTGCGAGTAACCCTGACTATTGGAGGCACATTACATTATAGACATATTCAGATTCAGATCAACTTTATTATCCCGCACGGGGAAATTCGTTTGGTCCAGTGCTCCAGACATAAAACACCATAAAACCCACAGTAAAAACAACAGAATACACAGTATTACTTTCGAAACTATTTTTGTCTACCAAGCCACACCTTAGTCTGATCTCAATTGACTGGTTCGATTTGGTGATGTAGTTAAATACAAAAATAATATATAAAATAATACTAACTAGCCCACTAATCTGTCCCATTAAAATTTACGGGGACGTCATAGGCTGTTGTCATATTTCTTCGCAGAAATTAATAGCATTATCTACGAATCTAACGTTTAAATACGCCGGTGACAGGTACACCCTTATATTTCCCATCTACAGTGGTACTTTCATTTCACGTTCCTTCCTTTTCGTTGTGAACAGTACAAATAGTCCCATTGTTTCGTTTTATTTCTCTGTGATGACCTTAGCTACGTTGCGTTTAGGGGAAATTTATCAATGCCACATAACATTAGCATCTGGCAGTATAAAGAATCGAAAAGCTCAGTAAAATTTTTTTTTTTAAATTAAAAAAAAAAAAAAAAAACAGAATCCCATGAAGGTATTTTTTTTAAAATTATATACCAACCATGGGCATAGATCATGGGGAGGGGGGTGGGGGGGGGATCCCCAGCTTTGGGAAAACAACAAAGCCTCCCCTCCCCACCAAATAAACATCATTATCATATTGTACTGGGTAAGATTTTGGTCCTGACCATTCCCGTTTTATGTGGGGTGGGTGTTTCTCCCAGACAAGGCCCCTAGTAAAATCATAACTAGAATGGTATTTTGCTTCGTCTGGTGGGAGCACCATTGAGAGGCTGTGAAGATCTGAGCTTCTGAAGGAGGAGAATTATGGGGGGACGGGGGGTCCCAGAAATAGACAGTAATCCAGACTGTGTGGCCATTTTGGTGTTGTATGAGGAGTTTCATGTTTTGCACTTCATGCTGTTCTGGCATCTTTTTGAAGACCCTTAAAAAGGTGTAGGTGCTTTTGTGATGCATTGACATATTTGGCAGTTTTGAATATCTGTTTTCTGGATTTTAAAAGAAATGGCTTTTAATGTGCAACCCAATAAGAGACACATTGTACTGTTAGTACTGTTACTGTTAGTACTCTCCCTCTTCCAAAAAATAAAATAAAAATACAAAATCCTGAAGAAAATGTCACATTATTCATGCCCAGAATTTAAATGGGTTTGGCACAATTTTCTTGCACACATTTTCTTATGGGTTTTACTGCCATCTTCTGGAAGCATATACCATTACAAGTATACGAATGGCCAACACAGCCCTTCTCAAACTTGATCCGGGGGACCTCTTGTATGCAGGTTTTCTTCACAACCACCATTGTAATTCCTGAATTTTAACAAGCAGGTTCATTTTTCTTACAGGTTTTCAGGCCCGTTTGGAAATCTATGCTTGGTTGTGAGCCTCAGTTTCATGCACCCACTGCATTCACTTTGTTTTGCTTTATTGTGTTCAAAAATGCTGTGTTAGTTGCCAACTGCATTTCAAATATACAACAGATTAAGGCAGAAGGCAGAGAAACTCACTCTTCGGTCTGGTCACGTTCGAAACACTTTTGCTTTATGTGTTCTATTTGGGGAATTGATATTCTGGTTGTATTCTCAATGTTCCCTTTATCGTGTGTTTTGCAAGGATAGAATACATTTGTGCTATGCAGAACGCAAACTCCAAGTAGTTGGTTGTACGAATAAAAAGTTAACTCAATTTTAATATCGAGCGAATTTCCAACAGAAAGGTCTATACCGCGATCTGTCAATTTCGTTGTTTCTTCCTGTCATCGACTACCATACTTCCTGCTTGTTTAACGCGTCATGAAACCAACAGTTTCTCAGATTGGCTGTGTAAATTAAACATAAAATATAAATTTATAATTATCACATTAATGGTTTAAACATTGGTATTCATTTAAAAAAGAACATATCAGTTGGTCTCGTTGAAACATTTTGCGTTTTCTTGAAATAGTATTATTACGCTGACGTACATATTGACTACCCAGAATCCTCTCTGTCTTTTCCTAATCTTAGCTGCCGCGATGAAGTGAGTGTGATTTCCTAACATCCATGTCCATCTAAGCGTTTATCGTTTAAACAAGAGCATGTTACCAATCCATGTCACTTTACAGAATTGTCAAACAAGTAATCGTGTCTTATCTTTCTGATACAGGGTTGAGCTGTGCAGTTTTAGCGGGTATAAAATCTACCCTGGCCACGGCCGGCGGTATGCCCGGGTAGACGGAAAGGTAATGGCCGTGGATACTCTTTTTCTCAATGTATTGTCCCTGTTAAAATGATCAAACTGTGGCAGAAGAAATATTCGCGAGCCGTGTTTTAACACAGCAGATGGATCCCTTGATATCAGTCGTACAAAATGTTGCTGAAGGCCGGTGCTCAGCTCAGATATTGGAACATATAGCTTCACAGCGCAATTTACAGTTGCTTAAACACGCGGAGTTGAAATGTCTGCGCGATGTTTAAAAACGAACAGCATTTAGGATGCCCTTACGTTTTGACAGATAGCTGACATGTCTGAATTATAATTGCTGCTTGTAAGAAGTCTCAGTGGGTTTATAAAATAAGTAAAATACAGACCGGTCTATAATTGTACAGTCCATGCAGTAGCACAGTAGCCTAGTCCTGTCTGAGTGACGTCATTTTGTTTTAGAACTCGGCTTGTTTTAGTCGGCTGTAATGATAGCTGCTGTTCAAGAGGAACAGAGACCCTGCTGTTTGTTTTAGAGGCTACGAAAGAGAGAGGCTGTTGTTGTCATTGCAGTTAGCGAGGAGCCTATGTTGCCGGCGTGTTGTTGAAAGACTCAGAGTTGTGTTGTGGACTCTTCAGAGTTGTGTTGTGGACTCTTCCACGCGGAACTGTCACAGAAGCTGTTGTACAGCTGTGCGTTGTGGAGGCTGCTTGACACTATTGACCGAATTTGAGAGACTCAGGCTTGTGTTGTTGACTCTTAACAGAGAGACTCGGATCATAGATGCCGTCAGACTCAGAGTTGTGTTGTAGACACTGTTAGCTGGGAGACACAGCGATCATATTGTTGCTTCCTTCTCTTCCAGGTTTTCCAGTTCCTGAACGCTAAGTGCGAGTCTGCCTTCCTGTCCAAGAGGAACCCCCGACAGATCAACTGGACCGTGCTGTACAGACGCAAGCACAAGAAGGGCCAGTCTGTGAGTAGCCTGAACATCGCTGTGCTCAGCACAACCTGAACACGGACCCGTACAGTGCAGAACAATAACTTGCACAGTATGGCCTGACTACCTTACCTGAACCCAAACGCACCTCGAGGGACCTTGGGCTCAGTCTGATATTTATGTCATGACCAGAAATAAGGTTTGGGCCAGAGTGGGCTGATTTAGCTTCAGACAGCAACTCATCGGTGGTCAGAAATACGCTTCGTTCACATCCTCACGCTGGACACAGCTCAAGGGCGTAGCACTGCACCCACCTGTGTAGTACATCAACTCTGTAGTCAACACTGATGTGTGAACGACTGTGTTAAGTTGGCTTGTGTTGAGTGAACTTGCACTCAGCATTTAACACTGACCAGACACTAGATCTGTTTGTGCTGTTCTTATTGAGCCTAAAATCATTAATAAGTGGAAACTACATGGTGTGGGTTTCTTTTTTTTTGGGTTTTTTTGCCACACTGAGGATTTCTTTGAGGCTCTGTCTGGGAGCTGTCGTCTTGTTGTGTTGGAGCTAAACGCGCCACTGTGTATGACTCCGCTGTGACTTCCTGTCCGTACAGGAAGAGGTGACCAAGAAGCGCACGCGTCGTGCGGTGAAGTTCCAGAGAGCCATCACCGGCGCCTCACTGGCCGAGATCCTGGCCAAGAGGAACCAGAAGCCGGAGGTGCGCAAAGCCCAGCGCGAGCAGGCCATCCGGTAAGCCCCACGTCGCCTCGGAAACGTACCGCACGTCACCACGGAAACATGCCGCGCGTCGCCTGGGAAACGTGCCGGGCATCGCCACCCAGTGACGTGTGAACAGACATGCACTCAGCCTACGCACAGCAGGCACTGCAGAGAATGTGTGATGCTCTGACACACACACACACACACACACACAAACACACACACCCCCCATGCAGCGGACTGTGTTTTCTCCTGTACAGTGCAGTGTTTGGATAACATGCATCGCTGTGGGAGTGAATAAGCACAGGAGAAAGATGTGTCTACAGAAACAGTCCATTTTCAGTTCTGTGCTCAGTTTTGTGCTCAGGGTTCTGTGCTCAGGGTCCTGTGGTCAGGGTTCTGTGTTCAGTTCTGTGCTCAGGGTTCTGTGCTCAGTTTTGTGCTCAGGGTTCTGTGCTCAGTTCTGTGCTCAGGGTCCTGTGCTCAGGGTTCTGTGTTCAGTTCTGTGCTCAGGGTTCTGCTTGATTCTTCATGCAGGGCTGCCAAGGAGGCCAAGAAAGCCAAGCAGGCGACCAAGAAGCCCTCGGCCCCAAGCACCAAGGTGAGTCACATGACCTGAGACCATACGTCCTCTCAGCACCTGTGCACTTCCTGTCTGCTGTAGTTAAAGCAAAGGTTTAGATCAGGGGTGTCAAATCTTATCCAAGAAGTCCCAGTGTCAGAGCGGATGCTGGTTTCTGTTTTAGTCCAGTACTATGGCACCTGATTCAACTAATTAACAAATTAATGGTGTTCTGTCAAGACCCTGATTAGTAAAATCAGATGTCGTAGTACTGGGCTAAAACAAAAACCTGCAGCCACCCCCGGTTTAGAGAAGTTAAAGCTTTGAAAAGAAAATTAAAACTTTGATACATTTTGATGTAAAATGTTTACGTTCTTAAGTGGCCTATGGTTTTAATTTGAATTATGAGGTTGTATAAAATACAAGATTTTGTCTTTGAATGTTGCTTTTTTTTTCTATATTTGTTAGGCTCCAGCTAAGGCTGCACCCAAGCAGAAGATCGCCAAGCCCATGAAGACCAGTGCCCCCCGCGTTGGCGGAAAACGCTAAACTCTGTCTGGGCACCGGGTGTTAAATAAAGTTCACTGTTCTAAAGATATTCCAGCTTGGTGGGCTCTTCTCTTTGAGTGAATGCTTTTGTCGCTGCGTTAAAAGATTGGCTTTTCCCCAGAAAGAGTGAAAGTAGTCTCGGGTTGGACCGCTGGTACTGCTACAGGTTATTTGTTGAGACCGCGGTTCATTTAGTGTATGTGTTCACTGGGAAATTGAGCTGTATTAAATTGCTCTATTTTGAAATTCAGTGTAATGAAAAAATATAAAATATTACTAATTAAAGTAATCAGATCAGTACCTAGAACAGAATGAAAATCACATCGCAAGACCAGAATATTTTTGGGGGAGGTGCTAGCCTGTGTATGTTTGTGAAAGTTAGGGAAGATGTGCTGCAGAGGGAGTCCCTTGGCAGCAAGTTCACCTGCCTCGCCTAAAAATCATTTGTAGTTGGTTGTTGATATTGACCACCATGCTCAAATCGCAAATGCATGAACGCAGTGACTGATATGCTGGATAAACTACACAACCTACATTTCAAATACACTAAAATATATTTAAGTATCCTGTATATGTATGTGTATTTACATAGCCTATATTTAATACATATGTGGGCAAACAAGTTTTCAACGTGCAAAAATGCCAAGTTACTCACAAAGTACTGTCAATAAGTTATTAATTAAAACTTGCAAAAATCTAGTCCTGCTGTTGAAGCTGTTAATAGAGTATTTTTCTTATTTGACACTTTGATGTGACGTATAAACGTTGAATGATCGGATTCTCTTCAGATGGTAAAATGGTTCAGGGTTGCAGTTTAAATAATTTAGGAAACATTGAGTAGCTTTGCTTTGGAATAAAGCTTGTTTAATTTTTGTGCTTTGAGCCAACATTGCGTTTTGTAACGTGGCCTCATTATGATATCAGTACTTTGAGCCAGGCCTAGATTTCGTAGATTTTACACGTTTTTATTTATGACTGACAGGCCGTGCTTTGTATGCGTCAGTAACTTACAATTTTTGTACGTTTTTGTTGAGATTCTGCATTGACCTAACTCATTAATGTAAACTAAGGACGACTGCGCTACATCGTGCGTCTGCTGGAAAATTGAAAATACTGCGCGCCGTCAAAACGTGTCCGTTCTGCGCCTGCGCGCGGTCTGTTGCCAGCTATCACCTGTTGTTTATCTCCATGGCGACAGCAGAAAAAAACCTACCTACTGTCGGGTGTACGAGTCTCGGACAGATTATACCTATGTCTTGATCGTAATCTACATTTGCCTAGTTGCTTTCTTATATACGGCAATTTGAGCATGATAAATGTAACTTTCGGCAAACAGGCAACATTGCTGTATGATTAAAAAGCTTGGAGGCGAAAAACCAGAGCTCTCGGTGAGTAGCCTACATTATTTAGGTCTATAGCTTCACGACTTTATGTAGGCTAGTGCATCTGAACAGCAGTCGGTGCTGTCCTATGCGTGTTACTGTCATTCAGGCTAAAGCATTAGATAACTAGTTATCTAGCACTACCGAATATGACTCCCTCTCCATAGCGATTGGAATCGTTACCCATGTAGCAACACAGGACAGGGTCCAGTGTTAATTAAACTCTAACACTGTGTTAATTCAACAGATAACTAGTTGAATTGACACTGGGCATTTTACTGAGAAGCACTGTCCAGGCCGTATCCAATCGGTATAAACCGTTTAATTAAGTGTTGATCATTTTTAGAAATAAATCATATTATTTATCCTCTGTGTACTTGTAGTGTTATTGTTATTGTTTGTGCAAATTTATTTATCCTCGTGTGACAGATTAACGAGAAACTTTTACCAGAGTAGGATGCGAGCCTTGAGTTTGTCTGGTGTTATTTTTATTTTTGAGGTTACTTACACAGTCTTTTGCAGGTGTATGATGTGAGTTTTGTACTGTCGTCTTGAATAAAAGGTACCATGTCCTTTAGCTGTAGGGAAGATTATGTGAATCATAATCCTCAGCCGCGAGACGGTTTTGCTCTGCGCCTGTTTAACTGCCGAGGGGCCGTATGGCTTGTGCGATTAGCTAAACGGACTGCTGTGGTCGGTTCCTGCTCGATATCACTGCTTAAATCACGCCGTGAACTTTCTCGGTTAATTCTGGCTGTTGCATTAGCAATGACTGTTGCAGTGCAGTATTTTCTGTGCACACAGCAGTGTTATTCGCTATACAATGCCCATTATGTAACAGTTATTCATAGCCATGAACACATTAAGGCTAGTTTACACAGTAAGCATAGACTAGGTCAGAGTAAATCTAAGTCAAACTAGGTGGCATGACAACAAGCTACAACATCAAGATAACAAGTGCAATATAAGCGCTGGATGGAGGTACATGTACTATGAAAGAGGTATGAATCCTGGTGTGTCGAGATAATCCTGACGTTCCCCCCCTAGGGGTAAAAAAAAGTTATTTTATTCCATAAACCCAGAATTTCCACCATTCGTCACCATTTTATATTTACAGCATGTCACTGCTCAGTCTGGGGATTAAGTAAATGTTCTTAATGCCCAAGTTTGTACGCCAAGTAATTACCGACTCAGTCTTGATCGTCCGAGTCTCTAAACAGGCTCCCTGCTTTCGTGCAGGAGTCTTGGCAGATTTAGTCACCATCTTTGTTGGCTGATTCTGCAGACCCGGGTGGGAGGATGAGTGGGCCGTCCGAGCAGAAGGTCAAAGGTGAAGGTCGAGAGCAGTACGAGGACGACTTTGAGAAAGATCTGGATTGGCTCATCAGCGAGGAAGAGAGGAGCGACGGACAGGTGAGCACTGGCTCAGAAGCAGAGGCCTCATTGGTCAGATTTGTGCGTAAACTCGGCATTCGATCAATTCCACACCAAACTCTGTGACATCGCGTTTTAACGTGATGTGGAAAAGGACATTACTGGGGTGTGAAAAATAAAGTAGGCTCCGTCCTCTTTCAGTTTCATGGTTTTAAATCTTCCACAAATAGACTCAAGCATATGCTGAAGTTTATAAAATAAGTTTACACCAGCTTCAGTAAATGAGGCCCCAGGTGAACTGGTTTATTAGTGAGGACCAGGTGAGTAGCTCGTTAGTGTGTCTCAGGTGTGAAAGCCATTCCACACATCAGCACTTTCTCTGATGCAGCATTCCCTGTGTAAGAGAACCACAGAGATAAGACATTATTAATCATGCAAAAAAACACAAATGCACCCTCTTACTGTCCCACACATAAACCCTCTCATTTTCTAGCACACATATAGCATGCACACACACACACTCACACTCACACACAGACACCTTCTTGCTCTCTTTCTTTCCTGTTTTTTAAACTTTTTTTCTATGTTTACCTTCTTGTTTATCTCCTGTTTTTTGGATGGGACTGCAATAGTAAGCTATAGGAATTTTGTTTTGAACAGATGATTAATAAATGGATTTAAAGTCTATTTATTTCAAACAGGACACACACACTACAACGCAACACACTCACACACACACACACACACATACACGCTCACGCATACACACACACACACACTGGCCTGTATTCAGTACCACGGAAGCAGTAACATTGCAGATGGGCCCATTATACAGGTCATTCCGCCTGAGCCTGATAGCGCTGTTTCTCCCTCAGCAGGACCCTGAGGATGAGGATGTCGAAGCCCAGATTGATAAAGAGCTGGAGGAGGAAGAGAGATGGCCATCACCCCTCGACACCGCGCCCGAGTCGGACAGAGACAGTGCTTTCGATTCCCTCCCGCTGGCTCCGCCCCCTTCCACACCCCCGCCCCCTCCGGCTGAGCCCCTCCCCCTCCCCCTGGCAGAGGGGGAGGAGTCAGAGGAGGAGAAGCAGTACATCCTGGAGAAGATCCAGCAGGCCAACCAGGAGCTGAAGGCCCAGGCCGCCC